>NW_006206561.1:108944-124672 GCF_000334495.1 Tupaia belangeri chinensis
GCGCCCGGCGTGAGTTTTAAGCCACCGGGTCCGGGACACGAACCGTGGTCGACTACGTGGGGATCCAGCGACATAGCCATTACACTAACTGCTGGTTCCCACCACATATTTTGATAAGCACAATCTCATAGGAATTAGGGTACCTTCGCAGGCCTGGCTGCTGTTCTGTTTTCTCTGGACAACATCAAAATCAGCAGTATCTTGCTCTAATATCTGTTCTTAGCTGGATTTCTTTCAATACCTTTCATTGCCTTGCTCATAAGTGCCTTGTTCAATGCCCTGCCCAACCTTTACCCTACATGCTCCTAATCTGGGTAAGAGAGGGTGATTATTAATAGACAGGATCAGAAAACAATTTCGTAAAGAGTCAAATAGTAAATCATTTGGTTTATAGGCTATATGGCTTCTATTGTGACTACTTAACTCTGCTACTATACTATGAAAGAAGTTATGGACAATATGTAAACAAATGAGCTAACTGTTCCAGTAAAACTTTATGAACTCAGAAATTTGAATTTCATATAATTTCATGTGTCATGAAATATGCTCTTTATTCTTTTCTAGGTCATTTAAGGACATGAAAATCATTCTTAGCTCATGGGCAATATGAAACACAGAACAAGGTGGATGTAGCATGCAGGTGTAGTTTGTGGACCCCTAGTTTATAGTAAGCCTATCAGGAGGGAGGAAAGGTTTATGCTGCCCTACTTATTTATTTGTAGTTCTCTTATATTATGAATATCAGCTTTATTTTGTGCTGATCATTTTTCCTCACTTAAGGCAGTAACTGTGAGGCTAGCCCCATAGCCTAGTGATTAAAGGCAGTTGTATCCCACATGGCCGGGATTCAAATCCCACGCCTGGTGGCTTTAAAAAAAGTCTGGGTACATGTACATGTGTACCCCAAGTCCCAAAAGAATGCAGCAATGCAAGAAGGGATTGTGGTATAAACATGTCCCATTCAGAGGTGCTTTCCTTCTCTTTCTTTGTCTCTCTGACTTTGGTGAGCATATGCATACTCTGGCAAATTAAATTTTTTAAAAAGGAGATAATTGTCCATGTTTAAAATATGTGAACCTCAACTTGAAAGAATCATAGGAGACAGTTCATACTTTCTCTCTTATGTATTACTTTTCCACAGTATATGTTTGGAAACTGTGCAGTAAAGCAGATCAAATATCTTCTCCATAGATTGTTTTATGGTGTGCAATAGTACACGATACATGAATATCAGTGAAGAGTAAATACCAAAGTCTTCATATATAGAGCATGTAGAGAAACTAGCAGAATCTGACAAATGAATGGGTTATATAGAAGTAAGCATTTTGGAAATGTAATGCAAAAGATTTATTGTAATGACACATTTTGTTCCCAGAAAGCTTACTACCGTTAACAACAAAAATATAATTAAGTTTAATTTTAGTGGTAATCATAATGAAGGAGAAAGTACATAATAAGGAAGCCTCCAAAAATGTATATTCCTTCATTACCATGCTATGATACTCTAGTCATTCCCTTCTCAGGTTGGTATTCATCTGTTATTAACTGGTATAGGTATACAAGTTATTTTCAGCTGCTATTAATTTCGACTGAGCCAGTATCCATCCTTTTCACCAATGCCCGTGATCTAACTTGAACATATAAATGTGTGCTAATCAAAACTACTAGATTGAGACTTAAGGCAGAGCATATAAACAAAACTAAACTGTGAAGTAGTCTCACCAATTACAGAAACAATAAAAAATAATTAATTTCCATAAGTATGGAGGACTAAATACAAATATGGTCCATTTTCAGAAACGTTGCAAGTAATTCAAACATCCTGTTACTCAGGACCAGCAGTTAGTGTAATGGCTGTGTCGCTGGACTCTCACATAGTCGACCGCCATTCGAGTCCCAGACCTGGTGGCTTCAACTCACACTGGGTGCATGTGCGTGTGTTTGCAAGATCCTGAGAGGAGAATGGAGAAGGGACTGTGGCATGGCCATCCCCTGGGGGGTGATTTCTCGCTTTCTGTCTCTCTGTCTCTCTCTGTCTGTCTGGTGAGCGCATGCGCCCTATAAGAAAAACCTCTCCAAAAAAAAAAAAAAATCCTGTTACTAATCTCTAGAAATTCTAAAATATCTCACAATGAGGCAAGAAATTACATTTTGCTAGGGAAAAAAGAGAGGTACTGAAATGCCAGGAATGGGGTATAATATGGTCAGATTGTATAAATTCAGTTTGTGGGTTTTAATGACCATGTAGCAAAGATGATGAGGACTTAAGTCTTTGTAAAGTTTTGGAATTATAGACCTATGTGGATAGTTGTTATTCTTGCATATATAACTTTCAGTAAAAGGATGAGCAGCAAGAGCAACAGCAAAATCCAAGTCGAAGAAATGGTGAAGAACCTGACTGTTTGCCTGAAATTTAGATGGAAGAAAAACATCTGACAATGATTTGTAACCATGGGTTTACGATTCCTTTGTGCTTGGAGTTTAATTCAGTTCTCCCCACCCCTACCGCCAATTTAGAAAGTAACATGAAAAATGGTTCTGAACTGGTAGCTCCCCTGCAATTCTTGGCAGGAGTAGAATCAAAACAGCTCTTGGGGACCATATATAGAGTACAAGGGTGTCTTTCAGAAAAAAAAAAATAGCCCTTTACAAGATAAATTCACAATATAATGTTACCAAACATATGTGGAAATGGTCTACCATGACAAAAATCTATAGGTCCAACAAATAACAGAATCATATCCTTAAGAATTAGAGGTAGTAGAATAGAGATACAGAAGAGTAGTCAAAATAAATGTTTATAATGGTGAATAAAAGAAGACTCAAAACTCTAAAATCCCAAGAAAATATTATTAAAACAGAATGATAGATTTTTACAAAAGGAGAAAACAAAGCATTCAAGAATGAAAATGATCATGTTTTGGCTAATAATTTGATAATATAAAGCTAGAGGGGATTAGAAAACTGGTCAATGGGTTGTTACAGTCACCCAGAATGCAACAGGAGATAAAGGGGTGGCAAAATATAAGAGATTGAGACATGAGAATGAGAAGACCCAACATGCATCTAAAAGGGTCACTAAAAAGAATAATTAGCATGATAGAGAAGCAATATTCAAAAAAATAATGACTGATAACTTATCAAAACTGATGAAAGATACGATGCAAATTTAAGGAACTCAGCAAGCATCAAGTATAGTTAAGTTTAAAAAATACACATATAGATATCTGTTTTTGTTTATCTTAGGATGTGTGTACTCACATGAAAGAGAGAAAGCGAGAGAGACAGTGAGAGAGAAAATAAGAAACCCCCCCCCCCCCCCCCCCCCCCCCCGCATGGAGGATGACCACACCACAATCCCTTCTCCACTCTCCTCCTGGGATCTTGGCACGAAAGCACTCACGCATGATGTAAGTTTCAAGCCACTGGGTCCAGAACACAAACCGTAGCCAGCCATGTGGGAGTCCTGTGATGTAACCACTATGCCATCTGCTGGTCTCTAGGCATCTTATAATATAATGGGGCCAGTAGGTGGCATGGGTTAAGGTGCTAGATTCTCACATGGGCAATCATGATTTGAGTCCTAGACATGGCAGCTTGAAAGTCACTGTGGGCATCTGCGAGTGCATGCCCAAAATCTCAAGAGAATGGAGAGTTAAAAACTATTGCATGGCCACCCCCATGGGGTGTGATTTCTCACTTTCCCCCCTCTGTCTCTCTGGTGAGCACATTCACCTTATGGCAAAAAACCTGAAGAACAACAACAACAAAAAGGGAGAACTCCAAAGAATAGTAGAAAATGTTAAAAAAAAAAAAAAACCCTAAAAGGAAAGACAGATGATCTATAAAGGAGGAACAAATAGAGGCAGACATTAGCACAGGAGTAAAACAAAACTCTGTAGTCTTATATTCACATGGCGAGGTCCTAGATTTGTGTCCTTGTTGCTCTAGATGTCTCTCTCCATGTCCTGCTCTCTCTTGTGCTCTGTCTCTCCCTCTCTCATGGGAGAAATAAATAAATAAACTTTTTTGTTTTTGAAAAAGAGTAATGAAAAGACCAACTACAAACTTCATAACAAAAATAAATGAGACCAAAAGAGAAATGAATAATACCTCCAAAGTGCTGAAGAAAATAATAATCTGGAACTTCTATACCAAGTAAATATCATATAAGAGTATGAACAAAATGAATGTAAATTTAACTGAACACTGAGAGAAGTTACTACTTATAAATACTTGGAAAAAGAACTGCTAAAAATATATATGCTAGAAGAAAGTTGAATCCAAAAAGAACTAGGATATATGAAGCAATGGTGAAAAATTGAAATCAATAAATGCAGGTAAAATCTAAACAAATACTAAACATGTAAGACAAAGACAGCATTAATGATTAAATTAAATGTTATGAGAAATTCTAAACCCCACTACCTTGGAATGGGACCTTATTTGGAAATAAGCTCATTGCAGATATAACTAGTTAAGATGAGGTCATCTCATTTTGAATAGGATGGATTCCTAATTTGACTAGTGACCTTATATAGTAAGGAAAATTTGAACACAGAGACACTTACACAGAGAGAATTCCATGTGGGAATTGAAGTTATGCAGGCACTTAAAGGCCAGAGGAACTACCAAAAGCTGGGATAAATAAAAGCACAGACACAGCTACTTCCTGAAAGCCTGCAGAAGGGTTCATATCGAGAATATAGAGAACTCAAATGACTCAATAGCAAAACAAAACAAACAGCCCTATTTAAAAATGGGCAAATGAGCTGCACAGACATTTCTTAAAAGAAGACATAGAGATGGCTAAATGACATATGAAATGGTGCACAATATTAATGATCATTAGGGAAGTATAACTCAAAGCCACAATGAGGTAATTATTTCATCCCACTTAGAATGGCTGCTATCAAAAAGACAAGAAATAACAAATGTTGAGGAGAGAGTGGAGAAAGGGGAACTCTTAGACACTGTGGACACTGTGGGTGGGAATAAAAATTAGTACAGTCATTATGAAAAACAGTATTGAACTATCTCCAAACACTAAAAATAGGTCTACCAAATGCTCCAGCAATACCACTACTGGGTATATGTCCAAAAGAAAAGAAATCAGGAGGTCAAAGAGATATCCAGTCTCCCATGTTTATTGCAGCAGTATTCACAATAGTTCAGATAGGGAATCAACTTAAGTGCCCATCAACAGGTGAATGAATAAAGAAAATACAGAATATTTACACAATGGAATCAAAAAATAATAAAACCTTGTAATTTATTTCAGCATGGAAGAACCTAGAGAACAGTATATTAAGGGAAAAAAAAAACAGATACAGAAAGACTATACAATCTGACTCACATGCTAATCTACAGAAATTGTTCTCTTAGAAGTAGAGGGTAGATGGGACCAGCAGTTGGCATAATGGCTATGTTGCTGGGCTCCCATGTAGTCAACCACAGTTTGAGTCCTAGACCTGGTGGCTTAAACTCACGCCAGGCACATGTGCGTGCATGCCCAAGATCCCAAGAGGAGAGTGGAAGAGAAATGATTGCAGCATGTCATCCCTCCTGGGGAGTGATTTCTCGCTTTCTGTATCTCTGTTTCTCTCTGTCTTTCTGGCAAGTGCCTGCACCCTACAGCAAAAACTTCTTAGAAAAAAAAAAAGAAAGAAAGAAGTAGAGGGTGAAATGGTAGTTATCAGAAGCTGGAATATGTAGTGGGCAGGGAGGGGAAGATATTGGTCAGTGAGTAGAAAGTTACAGTTAGATAGGAAGTGTGAGTTCTGTTGCATTGTACAGTAGGGTGACTAAAGTTAACAAAAATATTTTGTGTATTTTCACATAGCTACAAGAAAGTATCTTGAATGTTTTCACTGCAATGAAGTGATAAATGTCTGATATGGTGGATATACTCTAATTTTATCTTTACACATTGTATATTATGTATCAAGGCATCACATTATACCCAATATATATGTATAATTATTATGCATCGATTAAAAATAGAAATTTGAAGAAACCTTAACCTTAGACTTCTAGTCTCCAGAACTGTTTATATGAAATTCCTGTTGTTTAAGCCACTCAATTTGTAGAACATAATTATAGCAGCCCTAGCAAACTAATATAAAATATAAAATAGATTAAAACACTTGAGATCCATTATAGGTACATGTAATCAGAATTACATTTTCTCTCAGGCTCTTGTATTATAGTCAAAGAGGAAGAATAGTTATTAATCAACCTTAGACTTTGTCAAACATTCATGTTAAAAATTTAAGAGTAATCAACACAATCATTTAAACAGAATATTTATGTTTAAACCAATAGAGGTAGACAAAAGGGAATTATAAGAACTTAATCAATTCAACTTAAAGCAGGGAGGAAGAAAACATAAGGAAAAAAAGAAATGATAAATAGGATAAAATACAGTGACAAAAATACATTCAATTTTAAAATTAAGTTCAAACTGTGGAGGACCTAAATTCATATGCTAAAGACATAGAAACTTATAATGAATTTTTTAAATTTAACTTTATGCTACTGAAACATTAATGTAAAACATAATACAGAAAAGTTGAAAGTAAATGACTAAAAAACACCAGGCCAACCAACACCAATGTAAAGAAAGCTGGTGCTACAATGGTAATACAAGAAAAAATATTTAAAGCAAAAAGCATTATTAAGGATAAGAAAGATCACTACTTAATGATAAAGGGGTAAACTTACTAGGAAGATATATTCTTTAATGAATTTTTGCATTTTTCTTTTTAATTGACTCATAATAATGGTAACTGGTGAGACAATAGGGGTCGAGTTTCATTCTTCTTCATGTATAGATACAGTTTTCCCAGGACCATTTATTGAGACCATCCTTTCTCCAATATGTGTTCTTGGCACCTTCATTAAAAATCAGTTGGCTGTAATGTATGAATTTATTTCTGGATTCTCTATTTTTTCCCATTGGTCTATGTGTCTGGAAGATACACTTTTAAAACAATTTCTCCTTAAATATATAAAGCAAGAATTGAAAGAAATATTAGGGAACATTAGTATATTTACACTCATATATGAAGATTTTAGCATACCTCTTTCAGTAATCAATAGAGTAAACTTGATTTAATGATGTAAATAGAAACCTGGGCCTGGTAATTAGAGAAAATAATTTTGATTTTCATTTACACATAAAATAATTCTTAAAATTGACTGTGGCCTAGGTTTAAAAAAAATCTAAAAAAACTTGCAAATCTATATAAAAAACATATTCTCTCATCACACAGCAATAAAGATCTAAATCAGTTCAAAAATAGCAAAATGCTTTAAATTTCAAAATTTAAACATACTCTGCTATAATTCATTGGCTATGAAAAAATTATGTAGGAAAATAGAAAATATTTAGGATTGATCAACAATGATGACACTATACAGCAGAACTTGTGAATACTCTGAAAGCCACACTTAGAGGGAACTTGTTAGTTTTGAATGAATATATAAGAAAAGAAGGAGAGACTGGCAGATGGCATAATGGTTATGTCACTGGAATCCCACGGAGTCAACTGAGGTTTGAGTCCCAGACCCGGTGACTTAAAAAAATCTCACGCTGAGCTCGTGTGTGTGTGTGTGTGTGTGTGTGTGTGTGTGTGTGTGTGTGTGTGTGTGTTCCAAATCCCAAGAGAATGGAAGAGAAAAGGATTGTGCCTGGTCTTCTCCCCAGAGGGTGGTTTCTCACTTTCTGTCTCTCTGTCTTCCTCTGTCTGTCTTTCCAGCGAGCATACACACCCTATAGCAAAAGTCTATCTTAAAAAAAAAAAGGAAAGCTTACATTAATTACCTATATTGACTTTATGTAATTAAAGAAGCAACAGAGTTGACAAAGAAAAGCTAGGAGCATAAATAAATAAATAAGATAACAAAGACATAATACAGAGAGAGAATCAACTAAACAAAAATGTGATTTTGAAAGATTAGTTGACATGACTAACCAAGTATTAATACTTCCTGTGGCCTAGTCATAGTAGTGTACATTGGTTGAAGCTGCTCTCAGCAGGCCAAGGTCACATGGAAATCTGGGTATAGTATTGCACATCTGTAGACTTAGCTACTTAGGAAGTTGAGGCAAGAGCATTATAATATACTCAGACCATGTCCAATCAATTTATCAATATAAAATAAGCTTTTTGTAATATTAATTTTACAAAGAGATTTAGCAAATCATCAGTATTATGAATGAAAAAGAAGATACTACCATATATACAGACGAATTTAAAAGCACAATAACAATACCTTGAATAACATTGTAAATAAATCTCAGCAGTAGAGGAATGGACAATTTCAGGCAAAAATAAAACTTTTCAAATGGTCTTAGGCCAGTGCTTTGGTACAAACAGGTCTAGAAGACTTTATACATCAGTTTGTCAAAGTTTCAAAGAACATAAAATCCCTATTTCATGTAAACTCTTTCAGAGAACAAAGAAAGAGAGAAACTTTCCTTCAAATAATTTTTAGAGCCTAGTTAAATAGATATATTTAAAAAAGATAAATTATAGTATTACCTCATTCATGTACATGGAAGCAAAAAATCTAAAAATATAATATCAGTAGATTAAATTCATTAATGAATTTAATTAGTGAAATACTACCTCATGCCAATTTGGATTTATACCAGAAATATTTAAGAATAGTTTAACTTTAAAAAAATCATTAATGTCTTTCATTACCTCCAGAAGAAGTCATACAGCCATCTCTATAGATTCAAAAAAGCATTTAGTATAACTCGGCATTATTTTATCATTAGAAAAACTAGGAATACAATAGAACTTTTAAAATTTGATGAATGTTATTGACCAGAAAACATTTGGAACAAGGTAATGATGCCTACTACCATTTCTTCTCTGCAACAGACAGTAAGAAAAGTAAAAGTTGTGAGTATTAGAAAATCAGCCAAGACTTATTCTTGGAGACTGTCTCTATAGAAATTTAGAATAATTTTTAGTCAAACTATTAGAACTAAAAAGAATGCAGCCAAGTTTATGAATTTAAAATAGAATATATTCTGTTAAACTTATAGAATAACATATAGAAGTTTATTTTCATGACTTAGCATTAGGCAAAGAGATTTGCATAAAAATTAAATTTCTACTCTAGGAAGGATACTGTGAAGAAAAAAAAAGACAAGCAATGGAATGGGAGAATGACTTGTGAATCACATATCTGATAAAGTAATTGAATCCAGAATATATGAAAACTCACCAATAAGAAACCAACAGCCTAATTTTAAAAAGAGCAAAATATTTGAGCACTTTACCAAAGTAAATTTACAGATGGCAAATACATGAAAAGATGCTCAATATCAAGGAAATACAAGTTAAAGCCATAATGATATAGCACTACATACCTATTAGAATACCTGAAATGATAATTTAAAAAATATACTATCAGTGCTAGTGAAAATGCAGAGCAGCTGAAATGTGCATACGTTGTTGGTGAAAATATGTAATAGTACGGCTACTCTGTACTATTAAAAAAGTTTGTCAGCTTCTTGTAAAATGAAACATACTATTCCCATGCAACCCAGCAATTGTACTTCTGGGCATTTCTCCAAGAGAAATGAAAACATGTTTACACACAAACTTGTAACATGAATGTGTATAGCCACTTTATTTGTAATAACCCCAAATTGGGAACAACTCAAATTTCCATCAACAAATAAATGAGTAAAACATATTGTGGTATATCTACATACTGGGATACTACTAAGCAATAAGAAGAAAATATTTGGTTCACACATCAGTTTGAATGAATTGTAAAGCAGTATGCTGAATAAAAGAAGCCAGTCTCAAAAGGTTACATTATTATTTCATTTATATGACTGCTATTGGTTCAAATGTGTCCCCTCAAAACTCATGTATTGAAATCTGATGAGCCATTGTAATGATGTCGAGAGGATGGAGACTTAATCTGATTATTGTGTCGAATGGCGGGGCCTTTGGGAAATGATTAGGCATCAGGGTGGGGACACCATGATTGGACTGTGGTAGATTTATAAGGGCACACAGACATGGCCACACAAGCTCTTGGTCTACTTTCACTTTCACTGTGCAATGCTCTTGCTGCCTTGGAACTCTACTAGTAGGAACATACTCACTAGATGTAGCTCTTTGACCTTGGACCTCCAAAATTGTAAAGTAAACAAAACTTCTGTTCTTTATAAATTACCCAGATTCAGATATTTCTGTTATTATCATTACAATGGACTACAGCAGTACAGTCTTTTACATTTTAACTTATTTTTTATTATTCATGATAGAAAACACATACCTGAGAGTGAGAGAAAAGAACCCTCTATAGGATTCCATCACACCAATATCCCTTTTCCTTGGCCCTCTATCTCATCTAGATCCTGGGCACAAGTGTGTGTTCCTGATATATTTTCAAGACTAACCTGTGGTTGGCCATGTGGCTTTCAGCACTGCATTTTGATTTGCCACCAAACATACCACCAGGCTGGACAAACAATGACATTCTTTAAAAAGACAAAACTATAATGACAGAGTGGTTAGGAGTAGAGTGTGAGTGCAAAAGTATAGCATGAACCAGTGTTTTGGGGTGATGTAATTGTTTTGTATCCAGATTGTAATGCTGATTATATGAATCTATACATGCATTAGAATTCACAAAACTGTATAGCAAAGAAGTTAATTTCACTGTATGTTAATTTATAAGTAAAGTTTAGGAATTAAGACACTATTTTATAGGAAAGAGGACATGGGTATGTATAATACTAAAAGCATGATTGTACATCTTACTAAATCTTGAACAGCCTATTTATGTCATTGCCTTAGTCTAATTATTAATAGCGTCACTCTCAAAATGCTTAGCTTGAATGGTAAATTACATGCTCACCCTAAATATGCAACCATTTGTTTCCATTTTGAGGTATGCAGAACAAAATTTAAAAATACATTGTTTTTGTTTATCATCCATATATAGTAGCACAGAACTTGCATCCACAGAAAATTTTCTTATAGGGAGAGAGGGAGAAGAAAGGAATAGGGGCTACATCTGAAGTAAATATGACAACATTTGGCCCAGCCACAATAGTGTAAGTGGTAGGGCATTGCTCTGCAATGTTGGAGGCCATATGGAAGACTAGGGTTGAGATCCCAGGTTGACATGAGCAAGCCAGGTAGGAGTGAACACCTGTGATCCTAGCTGGCTGGAAGGCTGTGTGTGTGTGTGTGTGGGGGGGGGTAGACTGGCATGATAAGACCCTCTCAAGGCTCCTCATAACCAGTCAATCTCTTTCTGTCTCTGTCTCACTCTCTCACAAAACACATTCCCTCAATAAAATAAACTTTTAAATGTATATAACAAAATTTAAAATACAAAATATAAAAATAAATATAAAGTGGTCTTATAGAAGGGAAAGAAGATGATGATTTTCAATTAACTGCTTATGTCTATGTTAGAACTTAATCTGTTCTTGAGGCAGATGAGTAATTGGAAATGTTAGTGGCGCTCTTGAGTTTCTAAAAAGTAAAATGATAGGTGCTGATGTCATCAATCCTCTGAATATTTTAACTGAAACTACCCTATTCTCTGATACCCACAAATAGTGCTTGCTAAAGAAATCTGCACTCGGCAATTATATGAGCAATAGCAATCTTGAGAAAGGGAACTACTATTACCCTAATGTAGAGAGAGAAATTACAGACACAGTAGACACACAAAGGCTAGAATATATTATTGTCGCCCACTGCTTTAATGGGGAAAAAGAGCATGTCATTAGCATCAAGTGCATCCTAGAGTAGGTTCTCTTAAGAATAATGACTCCGTACAATAATGTGACTTGCTGGTCGCCTTTGACTGGAAGAAGACGAAGGTTTGATTAAAAGCAATTCTTATATGGCAACGTTAGGGACACAATTTATTCTTTAATCCATTTGCAGAACTCCTTAAAGTCAGATTTTTCTCAGAACTAAGATTTGTTTTAAAAGTTTCCACTGTAGTCAGTGCAATACAATAGTAGCTTTTCCCCTTAGTAAAAAGTCATCATAGACTATCAGTATCTTTCTCATACCCCACCTTATCTAAGAGATGTGGCTCTCCTTTAGCCATTGTGATGATCACTGATTGTTACTTTTTTTTTTATTGGATTCTCTTTCCTTTTTTTTTTTTTTCTTTTTTTTTGAGAGGTTTTTGCTATAGGGTGTGTGCCCTCACCAGAAAGACAGAGAGACAGAAAGCGAGAAATCACCCCCCAGGGGGGATAGCCGTGCCACAATCGCTTGTCCTCCATTCTCCTCTTGGGATCTTGGGCACACACCCACACACGCCTGGCGTGAGTTAAAGTCACCGGGTCCAGGACTTGAACTGCGGTTGACTACATGGGAATCTTTTTCTAAAAACGGCCTTACTAAGATATAATCACACATCATGTAATTCACTCACTTAAAGTATACAGTTCAGTGGGTTTTAGTTGTATGTATTATACATATGTGTGCGAGTATCACCATAGTCGGTTTTAGATTTCAAAATATTTCCAACACATTAAAAAGAAACCTTACAGGGCCAGCAGGTAACATGGTTGTTAAAGGTACTGGACTCCACATGCCAACCACAGTTCAAGTTCCAAACTTGGTGGCTTGCTTTCTCTTTCTCTCTCCCTCTCTTCCTCTCTCTCTGGCCAAATTGAAAGTAATAACAATAATGATAAATACAATTAAATAAAAAATAATTCTTTTTTTAAAAAAGAAAGAATCCTTGCCTTAGCAGCAGTGACACAGAGGTAGCACCACCACTTAGGAGGCTGGAAGATGTGTGGGAGGTCTTGGTTTAGTTCCTGGACCAACCTGAACATGTCTGACACAGTTGCACACACCTGTAATCTTAGCCAAGGCACGCTGGGACAGGCGGATTGTGTCACTGCCTAGACCCTGTCAAAAATATCTATTTCTTGGGACCAGTAGTTGGTGTAATAGCTATGTCGCTGGACTCCCATGTAGTCGACTGCAGTTTGAGTCCTGGACCCGGTGACTTAAACTCATACTGGGTGCGTTTGCATGTGCACCCAAGATCCCAAGAGGAGAATAGAGGAGAAGGGGTTGTGGTGTGGCCATCCATCCTCGTGGGTGATTTCTCGCTTTCTGTCTCTGTCTTTCTGCAAGTGCACATGCCCTATAGAAAAAAAAAACTCAAAAAAATTTTTTTAAAGATCCATTTTAATTTTATTTATCATTTAAAAAAATTTTTCTACAAGTCATACTCTGTATCTCTTCCTTTTATTCTCTCTCTGTTTCTAGCTTCTCTTTCTGTCCTACAAAAGAAACTTTCTACCCATTAGCTTTTATCCAGTCTCTCCATTCCCCACCCTTAGGTCCAAGTGACCATTAATCTACTTTCTGTCTCTCTGTATTTTCCTATTCTATGCTGTCCTATGAAAGACATTATGTAGTATGAGGTCTTTTGTGAGTGTCTTCTTTCACTTAAATAATGTTTTAAATGTTCATCCATATTGTAGCATGTACTAGAACTTCATTCCTTTTTCTGACTGAATAATGTTCCATCATGTGGCTATACCACATTTTGTTGATCTATTCATCTATTGATATTTGAGTTGTTTCTGTCTTTTGGTCATTGTTAATAAAGCTGCTATAAATATTTATGTACTTCTTATATCTTACAAATTTCTGTGCAGGCACATTATTAAATTTATCCTTGTATATACCTAGAAATGGAATTATTGGGTCAAATGATAACTCTATGTTTAATCACTTGAAGAACTGCCAGACTATTTCCCAAAGCACCTGCATGATTTTACATTCCCATGAAAATTTATGAGAGTTCCAATTTCTTCACATATTCACCAATACTTATATGACTTTTTGATTTCAGCCATCCTAACGGGTGCAAAGTATATTTAATTGTGTTTAGATTTGCATTTACCTGATGACTAATGAAGTTGAGCATCTTCTTGCACTTATTAGTTATCTGCATGTATCTTTTAAAGAAGTATTTTTTCAGATCCTTTGTCCATTTTTTTACTGAATCATTTGTCTTTTTTTGTTTTTGCATCATAAGAATTTTTTATATAAGTGCAAGTCCTTTATCAGATATGTGATTTACAAAAATGTTCTTCCATTCCATGAGATATCTTTTAACCTTATTGATGGTGATTTTTGAAGCACAAAAGTTTTTCATTTTGATTAAGTCCAATTTTATCTGTTTTTTAAAACTTTGTTGCTCATGTATTTGGTGTCACAGCTAAAGAATCTTTGACAAATACAAGGTCATAAAGATCCTTCCCCCATGTTATCTTCGAAGAGTTTTATAGTTTTTACACTTACTTTTAAGTCTTTGATCCATTTTGAGTTAATTTTTGCTTATAATAGGCAAGAATCTCACTTCATCATTTTGCATCTTTGTACTCAGTTTCTCCAGCACTATTTGTTGAACCATTGTTTTTCACCTATTAAATAGTCTTAGCACCCTTGTCAAAAATCAGCTGACCATATATGAATGGATTAATTTTTGGAATCTAGATTGTATTCCATTGATCTATATGTGTATATTGGTGCCACTACCACACTGTCTTGACTGCAGTTGTTTTGTAGTTAGTCTTGAAATTGGGAAGTATGAATTCTCCT
The DNA here is from genome assembly GCF_000334495.1 of Tupaia belangeri chinensis. NCBI lineage: Eukaryota > Metazoa > Chordata > Mammalia > Scandentia > Tupaiidae > Tupaia > Tupaia belangeri. The sequence continues at coordinate 123,584 of NW_006206561.1, forward strand.
ACTTTATTCTTTTTTTCCGAAGATTTTTATTTCTGACTGTTCTGGATATTTTGCAGTTTCATATGAATTTTAGAATAAACCTGTCAATTTCTACAAAGAAGCTAGCAGGGATTCTGATATGGGTTGCACTTAATTTGTGAATCAGTTTGGGTGGTATTGTCATTTTAACAAGGTTAAGTCTCCCAATCCAGAAATATGGTGTATTTTTCCTTTTATTTAGATCTTGAATTTTTCAAATGATGTTTTGTACTATTTAGTGTATATGTTTTACACTTTTGTTAACTCTTAAGTACCTAATTCTTGTTTTTTTTAAGAGAATCTGACTTTTTTCTCTTTTTTAGGAATTATTTTATTTAACTTTATTCATTCATTCATTTATTTTAATTTGACCAGAGAAGGACAGAGAGAGAGAGAGAGAGAGAGAGAGAGAGAGGAGAGAGTGAGAAGGCAAGCCTCCAGGGCTGAGACTTGAACAAAGGTGGACCATGTGGGAGTCCAGCACCCTTAACCACCATGCCACCTGCCAGCCCCTTAAGTGTCTAATTCTTTTTGATGCTATCATAAGTGTAATTGTTTTCTTAATTTATTTTTCGATAGCTTATAACTAATGTATAAAATATAATTAAATTTTGTATGTTTAACCTGTTCTCTTGCTGAACTCATTTATTAGTTCTAATAGTTTAAGTGGATTCCTTAGTATTTTTAATGTTCCTTAGTATTTTCCATATATTAAGTCATCAGAACAGTCATGATAGAAAACACAGAAAAATATGTCTTTTCCAATAACCCAATGCATTGTCATCCTCTGTGGATAGATATATGTTTCACTTATTTCTTTCATATTTGGGTACATTTTTTCTTGTCTAATTGCCTTGGCTAGACCCTCCAGTACATTGAATAGCAGTGATGAGAACAGAAATCCTTGCCTTGTTTCTGACATTAGGGGAAAAACATCCAGTCTTTCACCATTAAGTATATCAGCTATGTGTGTTTTTCCCCCTGCATTGATAGATGCCCTATTAGATTGAAGAAGTTGCCTACTATTCCTAGTTTGTTGAGTTTACACATTTTTTTATCACATAAAGATGT
>NW_006206561.1:127806-158303 GCF_000334495.1 Tupaia belangeri chinensis
CCGGGGGCGTGAGCCCCCGGGGCTGTTGGGCGGGCGCCCCCACCCCCACAGGGACTTGATACCACAATTAGCTTCAGCCTCAGCCAGCTAGAATCACAGGCATGCACATACATCCAACATGTACAGAGAGACCTCAGGATGCAAACCTAGGACCTTCCCCTGTGACTTCAGCCTCATCGAGTATTGCATAACTACTGAACCATCACAGATGGGCTCATTTGGGGATTTTTTTCTACTGATATGATATGCAACAATAATTGATTTTCTATAATAAACAACATTGCATCCCTGGGATAAATTCTCCTGGGTCATGGTGTATAATTCGTTTTGTGTGCTGCTGAATTTGGTTTGTTAGTATTTGGCTGAGGTGATTCGATAGTCTTCAAATCAATTCTACTCTTTTGTACTACTGTGAAACATTCTTATAATAGGTAACATTTCTTTCTTTCTCTCCTTATAATCTTGGCTGAATAGGGAGGAATGCTGAGTTCTGGAACAAACTAGATAAATAAAACAATTAATGATAACTTGTTGTATCTCATTTGTTATCAAAATGCAAAGCCGCTTTTAAATCATCAGATGAAGAAGAAAATCTATTTTAAGGGTTTACTTTTTCTCCAAATTTATTTTATTTGTAAATTGAATTCAGATATTTTTGAATATTTTGCTTATTGTTGTTTATTTTGGTTTTTCACAAATGAACTTTTTTATTCTTCCATCTTTGATGCAAGAATGAACTAGTCATCCTTTCTAGTCGAAATTTAATTAAATTACTAATTGTTACTAAATTGTAACAATTGAAGTAAAATGGCACTGGATTCAAGTAGAAGGAGATGAGAACTTGAGTCTCAGATGAACTATTTCTGCTGTCAATTCGTTTAAATAATTTACTCTCCACCCTTCAGCCGTGCTTTTCTTTTCCAGTCATGCCAGACATATTGTGTTTCTTTACTTTTGACTGGTTCATTCTTTTGTGATTCTGTGTAATTATGCAGTACACATCTTGCAGCTAATGTGATTTGTGGTCACTTTTTGCATATTCTGAAATGACAATTTTTACAAAAGCACAAGGACTGACACTTTTAAATCTCTGATTTTAAACATGGTTAAATTGGCAGTCAGTGGGTGGGAGTACATTGTTGAGGATAGGACTTGACATGACTGGTTAACTGAGGCATCTTTCTCAACCACTGCTGTCATTGTGTCAATTTTCCATCCTTAACATTTCAGTGACTAGTGCCCCCTACAATAAGTCAAACCTTCTTGGCCTAGTATCCAAGACTCTATATTGTGGCTCATCCCTTCTACCCAAACTCACCACCAATTCCCATCAGCTACCATTTGTTGTAGTTGTGCTGCCTTCCTCACTGAGGAAGCACACTGAGTTCTTACTTCCCTCTGTTTTCTTTAGATGGAATGCCCTATTCCCTCTTCTACACTAATCTAAACCCTTTGAGGCCTAATTCAAACCTCTTTGGTCTTTGAAGTCATTATTGACTACATCAGCCCTCATTCATCTCCTTTGAACTATAGCATTAACAATTGTGAATACAAATTTATATTAATGACATTTTCGTTGTTAGTTATTTTTTATATACCATTGTTATTCTCCTCAATAGGTTCTATAGGCTAGAGATAGGGCAATCATAATATCTCACACTTGTTTTCTAGTCATAGCACTCAATAGGGCCTCATTAAACATTTCTGATTGACTAGAGTGCCTAAACCAAATTTTATTTCACTGTTACATACAACTGGAAACTGGTCACTCTTATTACCAGTTACTCCTAGAACATCTTTTCTCTCCTGTGACATTTTACTCTTCATTACAAGTATGTTTTAGAGATATCAATGTATCAATCACAAAGCCATTAAACAGTCATAGGCCTTTATCTGACTTCTCTTGAGGTACTTTCTGTTTTATAAGAACACCACAACACCAAAAGCAAAGGTGACTTCTTAAAGCAATAAAAAAAAAAATAGCTATTTGCCCTCTAAGACAGTTCTCTGTCCAAGAACAAGAAAGTAACTTCAGAAGCTGGCCACATTTTTTTGTGAAGATTCTAAAGCTTTTTGGGTTTGGCACAATAATCCTGCTGGTGGTTGTGGTGAATGTGATGTTAATAGTCTTGACCTGAAACTGTTACTTTAGACACAGAACATGAACTTCGTAGCATGCCGAAAAAAACCTGTGGAAATCTATCAGTGATGGAGACAAGATGAAAAGTCAGAACCAGAATTGAGTTCTTGGTTGAATCCAGATGTTAATGCAAAGGTTTCAGTCAATTCAATTAGTCAAGATCCAAACAGTGGTTCAGTTATAGCAGAAATTATAACAGATAACAGTCCTCAAAAGAGCAGCAAGGAGAGCTCTAAGTTGAATCAACATTTACTTCATTCAGAACCTTTTTTTTTTTGGAGAGATTTTCACTGTAGGGCATGTGCGCTCGCCAGACAGACAGAGAGAGACATAGAGACAGAAAGTGAGAAATCACCCCCCAGGGGGGATGGTCACACCGCAATCCCTTCTCCTCCATTCTCCTCTCGGGATCTTGGGCACGCACGCACACGCGCCCGGCGTGAGTTTTTTAAGCCACCGGGTCCGGGACACGAACCGCGGTCGACTACGTGGGAGTCCAGCGACATAGCCATTACGCTAACTGCTGGTTCCCCATTCAGAACCTTTTTACTTTCCACTTGGGCAAGAGCCAGTCTCAATTCAAACCAGTTCAAGACCATGTAAAGCCAAGGTAAATGTCTTAATCCATTTTGAGTGGAGAGTGTGGAACCCAGGAAGGAGAACAGTCTAGCAAAAGAGCACTCTAATAAAAAGAATAAGTAGAGGGGCTATCAGGTTGTGTGGTAGTTAGGCTGCTGGACTCCAACATGGCCAACAGCAGTTCGAGTCCCAAACCTGGCAACTTGCTTTCTCACTTTCCCTTTCTCCCTCTCTCTATCTCTGTCTCTGCTCAAATTAAAAAATAATAACAATAGCAAATAAAATGTTTAAAACATTGTTTTTTTTTAGAAAAAGGAATAAGTAGAGACTGGTATAAGCAATATGTATGTACAGAATTTATTTAACATATGACACAATATATTGTAAACTGGAATGCAGAGCTTCTGCTTTGTAGCAGTCCCAACGACTATTGATTTTGATACTGCTGAAATAAGAAGTTATTCATGCATATAGGTTCTGTCTGGTACAATTCACAGTCCAAATTGATTAGCTTCCAATAAACATAAAGAAAAGGAGGAAGGCAAATTCTGCCTTAAATAACTAAGAATCATTCCAACTTATTAAGATATTATTCTAGGGTCAGCTAGTAGCATGGTGATTAAGGCAGCTGGATTCCACATCGCTGTGTGGTTCAAGTACTAGACCTGACAGCTGAAAAACATGCTGAGTGTGTGCGTGTGTGCCCAAAGTCCCAAGAGGAGAATGGAAGAAAGGGATTGCATTATGGCTATCCCCCCCTGAGAGTACTTTCTCACTCCCTACTCCACTCTTGTTTTTTTTCTCCAGTGAGTACATGCTCCCTAAGAAATTAAAAAAAGAATAAAACTATGACATGAGAACTGACTGACTCTGTTTTAGCATTTCTTCTATCATAGAAAAGTGGCTCATTTGTGGGATAGAATTGTGTTATAAGGGGTAAATATATGAAAGTTACTGTCTATGATGCTTGGCTGGCAATACCTGGCAGGGTGGTCATGTAAGACCTGTTGTCAGTGACTTGACTTTTATCACCAATGAGATGTTTACTGGCTTTCACAAGATAGGGATGAAAAGTTTCTTGTAGTTCCTGGATACCAGGCAGATTCTGTGTGTTTATGAATTCTTGTCTTGCTCTTTTTTCTAGTTCTTCTTGCCAGCCTTGTTCCTGCTATTCTATAGCTGTCATTGCTCATGTTGTTCTTTCTTCCCACCTTAAGATTCTTTTACTTCCTGTCTAGCAATCCATGTTTCACTTATCCTTCAAGACTTAGCACAAGTCTGCCTTTGCCACAAAGCACCATTTATTTATTGCTGTGAACACTGAGTTCTGGTGTTTCTGATCCTCTAGTTTCACTTGGCAGTAAAATATCCGTCGCCATTCAGTTATTGTATTCTTGTTTCTCCACTTATTCAAATTGAGTTTTTTTTTAAAAAAGTTTTATTCTGTTTAATTCTTCTATGAGGAAGAAACACACACACACGCGCGCACGCACACACACACACACACACACACACACACACACACACACACAGAGAGAGAGAGAGAGAGAGCGCCCCTCCAACAGGGTCTTGATACCACAATCCACCCTTAGTCTCGATTCATGGGCACACATGTACCCAGCATACTCAAGGAAATTACTTGACTTGAATTGGCAACATTCTCACATGGGATTGCCTTACAAAGTGTTGCATTATAGTACTGTACCACTATCTAGACCCCTGTTTCAACTGATTTTAAGTTGAATATTGAAACTCACTTTTTTATTTGTCTGTTTCCACAGTACCTAGCACCACCATAGCTATACGGCTATACCACCCTCTCCTCTCACTCCCCCCCACCCCACACACACACACATGGCATTTGCTTTAGAATTGGGTCATTGTAAAATTTATTGACCAAACCAGGATACATCTGAGAGTAAACAAGCATGCCATTAATAAGTATGCTGGACTTTGAAATACTTCCCCAAATAAGATGGGCTGATAGATGGTTAGGGAGGGGGTAGATAAATAGATGTATGGTTAAGCAAGTGCAATATCATGCTGATGATAGATTTTAGGTAGTGGTCACTGTATAATCATTTCAAATTTTCTGTATGGTTAAAAGATTTCATGAGAAAATATTGAATGTAATTATGCTAGGACAACACAGATACACTGAAATGAAGAGTAAATTCTGGCTTAAAGCTGCTGCAGGATTAATCTCAGAAAGAAAAGCAACAATAGGCAGAGGGAAGAAAAGGAGTGAATAGGAAGCAATGTAGCTAACTGGGTGGGCATGGTATAAACTAATAGATGAATTGAAGGCCTAAGAGTAGGAATTTGGGGTTAACGGCAAGAATGATACTCCATTTTTCTGAGATGGAGAGTGACATAGTTGGGTTGGTTAAGAGTTTTTGGCCATAACATTTAAGATGTCTTGTAAGAGAGAGCAATGATATAACCAGGGAGGGGAACCAGCAAGGACAAGTCATTATATTAGCTTCCAACCTTGTACTATTTCTGTAGCACCAGGCCTCTGTGCAGCACGAGTCTCAGGAAGCAGACTTTTTGGTTTGTTGACTTGAGCAGCAGTAGTTGGCTATCCTTATCAGGTAGTAAGGATAGGAACATTTCATTGAAAATTCCCAAGAAATCCTGCTTCTTTTCTTTGCCACTTTCCTTTACATAGCAGATGTGTTTCTTGAAAGGAAAATACGGATTTTAATTTTTAAAAGCCAGGCTGTATTTTCCTAAGATCTAACCCAATGTTTCTCAAACTTGGCTTCATGTTGTAATCATCTGGGTAATTTTTATAAAATACTTGTGCCTGGAGCCTATCCCTGTAGATTTTGATTTAATTAGATATGTGGAGTAGCTGGGGGGCATCAGGATTTTAAAGATCTTCCCAAGTGATTCTAAACGTTGAGAGCTACTGATCTTACTCTTAAGAGATGCTGACAGATCTTTAATTTTAAGGAGCTCTTGACCATGTGGATAGCTTATCAAGGAGGCTGGAACCTTAATATGGAGTGTTGGGCCCATAGAGAGGTTGCTCCTGTTTTGGAGAGAGGAAGGCTAGGGATAAACCAAATTGTGTAAATTTTTGAGCCATGGAACAAAATTTAAACTACAGCACTAATAATTTACATAAATACTACATAAATAGTGCAAGGTTGGAAGCTAATGTAATGACCTGTCCTTGATGGTTCTCCTGTCTGGTTACATCATTGCTCCCTCTAACAATACATCTTAAATGTAATGACTGAAAGCTAACAATTTACATGTCTTTTGTTCTACGTTCTATAATTCATAAGCAGTCAAAAATAATCATGTTATTGTAATGCACATCATTTTTCTCTCTTATATATTTGGATATTCATTGGATTTTCTCAGACTGAGGGCTATCATTTTAGAACATAATCTACCCAATTAGATCGTGAAATATAATATACCTCTCTGCTGTCATGACTAATGGTGAAACATGGCTAGAAGGGGTGGTGAGGAACATTGTTCTGTCCTGTTTCATCTGTTTGATGGAGGTATCTTAGGAAGTGACCAAAAGTAGTATTTTCCTAGAAGCTATCAGCAGAAAACAGATAGTAAACAGTCTGTTTTAGGCACCTATAATTTTCTCCTCTCTTGATCAATAAGAGCAGTCACTACTTAGGTTATCTATTGCTTATCTATTATTGCCTGAAACAGTGATATAAACAGCCTCTTTACAGAGTCCCAAGATATGGTTGCAGGTCATTAGGGATCTGTGACTTGAGTGGTTTTGTCACTTGTCAGGTAGAGATATCATTGAGGTAACAATGTATTTGATTTGCTGGCCACAGTCTGGGGAATCTGGTTTCAAAAGTCATTATTTAGTTCATGTAAAATATCAACTAGAATTAGATTATAATGATTTTCAGCTTTTGGAGGACTGCAATCAGTAGACCACAAACTGCTGTCTATTATATTAATGTCCATTTTATATGATCTTTAGTTTGCCTAGAAATGTGTTAGATTTATCTTCTCTAAATATATTTTCAGAATAATAACTTGTGCTTTTAATGGAATAGGAGTTCATATTAGAGAAATTAAAGGCTTTGATATTATAAAAACCCATTTATTCTATTTTTCCCTTTTGTCCCCTTTTTTCTTTATAAAGCATAAGAGTTACTGCTCTAAACCTAGTCCATTATTTATCAGGGAAACTCAACTTTACTTTTAATTGGCCTTGGCTTTATTCAATCTAACTATAATAATTTGATTTTTTGTATAAAATATTCAATCCTGCTTTACCATATGGTGAACATCATTTATACATAAAAGCTACTTGCTGTTCTACCTTTGGAAATCGTTAGAGAATCTCAGTAAGGGTTTTCTAGCCATCTGCTTCTCTTTCAAACCTTGTGTGAATGTAGACATCTGCAGTGGTGACTCTAGGGTTATTAAACTACAGTGTCCAGCTACATGCCCTTGTGCATAACTCTCTAGAAATCAGGCCTTTATGAAAAGATCACTTCTGTTGCTTTGATACCAATGTGTCCCATAGTGGATTTTTCAGTTTTGTTGCATGGATTTTTGTACCTGTCTTGGATGCACCTATCTTTCTATTAGGAGTACTTCTTTTTAAAAAAGCCATTGTAAGGCCAGCCCATGGCCTGGTGGTTAAGGAGCTGTATCCCACATGGCTGACTTGAGTCCTGGACCCAGTGGCTTGAATATTATGTCAGACATGTGTACATGTGTGAGAGGGAGGTGGAGGACAAGGGATTGCAGCATGACCACTCCTCATGGTAGGGGGACTTTCTTTCTTTCACTTTCTCTGTGTCTCTCTGGCAAGTGCACATGCCCTTTAAAAAATTTAAAAAAAAATAAAGTCATTGCAATAAAAACCAAACTTATCAAAGAGATTAGTTATGGTACAATTAGCCACGTTATTAAATTGTCCTTCACTCTGTTGGAAATATTTCTTCATGGAATTTCCTTAAATTGGAGTTCCCCTAGTGCATTTCAATATCTGTTTATAAATCTGTAATTGATATAACATGAAGGGGATGAGAAAAATAAGCTCACATACCATAAACTACTGCCAAAGTCCAGAAATGGAAACAAATAATCTATAATACTGTGATATAAATCGATGCGGAAATTATTCAATTTACAAAGTTTTGTTTTAGACTCAAATTTTCTGGAACACATTTATTGCGCAGGTGATAAATGTTTATATTTGGATTAATGATCTTTTTTTCCCAAGTTTGTTCATTTTATTTATGAGAAAGAATGTGTGCATGCTCATGCATGTGAGAGAGAGATGGGTACCCTCAACAGGGTTACATCATGCTATGATCCCCTTCCCCCAGATTGTCAGGATCTTGGGTGCAATTGTGCACTCAGTGCAGTTAGGGTCAGTTGGAGATCAGAAACCACGGTCAGTCATATGGCTTCTGGCACTGCAGTTCAGTATGCTACTGCCAGCACCACTGAGGCTGGGCTAGTCTCTTTGTTTTTAATGAAAGACTTCCTCCTTTAACTACCTAACAATTTATTTTATTTAAGGGAAAATGCATACCAAGACGTGAAGTGGATCTATTACCTCTAGCTTCCCTACTTATGTATAATATCTATAATATTTTTCTTTGTAATATTCATAAACTTTCATATTTTGACGGCAATAAAATTAAGATGTAAACCAAGGAGCAAAGAAACAAAATAAAGGAGAATTTAAAAATTTGTGTGGTTTCAGCAAGGAGGATGGGTAAGATGACTACATTCACAAAATGATGACAGCATCAAGTACTATAGAGGAAGCATCAATTTTGAAATTCAGTGCAGGACAAAAAAAATCACTTTTATATAATGAAATAATAGAGCAGATAAATTGTGAGATTCCTGTAAACCTGTAATTCATGGCACTTTGCACAGTTATTTTGATCTACTGAGTTGATTGGTAACAAACAGATGTAATTTTCTCATTTTGTCCAGACTTTTTCCATTCTCTCTATCACTAAGTACAGATCTCTGAACTAAATTATAGGTGCAGGGTAATATTCAGGGTGGATGAGAAGACAAAGCAATTTAGTGACAGTTTTGTGTGATTAAAAACTGAAGCAAAACTCTGGAACCTGATAACCACAAAATCTGTTTATTGCCAGCATAATCTTGGCAATGATATGTTATATTCATATTATTCAATGAGACAAAAGAAGGGTCAAGTATTTTTTCCAAAACACTTTTCTTGCTTTCTAAGCATTTGAAAGTGCTTACTGCTTTTTCCTCAGGGCTTTCACTGACCTTACATGTGAGGTATATTCTGAGGTAAATAACTGTGGGAGGCTTTAGTGGCCTAAAGGAAAGAAAGTGCAAGGTCTCTTAGAACATCTTTTCACTTTACTAAAGGTTGAGTGTGTTCGTACACATACAACTTAATTATGTTTCTGTGACCAGTTATAAATGCCTCTAGGGCAAAGATGTCTTTGATTTATTGTATTTGAAATTTCACAGTAATCCTGAGCTAGCTCATAGAAGGCATTCAGTAACTGTTTACTTAATAACATTGAGATAATGGACCACATAGCTTCTGTTGGGTGCCAAGCTCATAGTCTGAGAAAGCACTCATAGTTGATTTTTATACTAAAGGAAGTTGTTCAGTGCTTTCAGATTTTGGTTGACTATACACATTCCAAAGGCTTAGCATTCAGGTTAAGTGCTCACCACTTCAGAAGGTGCAGCTGACATTTTAACCCCAAATTGTTGATGCTTAACCATTTCTAACCCCAAAGGAAGACCTTTGACCCACAGTGATAGAGCCTTTGAAAAAGGAAGCAAAAACTCCTTTCATATGGCTGCTGAATCTGACAGAAGAATTCACTTTTAGATTTCAAAAGCAAATGGGGAATATAGAAGTAACAGTTGAATTTCACCAAAAAAAAAAAAAAAAAGCTTTAGTTTAAAATATCCTAATGTCAATTCCAGTGATTCTTCTGAATACTGCGACCGTATCTTCTGAATACTGCTGACCTGCTTAGAATATACCAGCTTAAATGATGCCTGTTATTCTGCATATATATTTTTTGGAAATACAGATGAACACACTATTTTGTGGTTAGAATTCTACTTGAGAAAAGCTCAAAAGGTTGAGCACTAGCTGGCATGGTTCATTAGAGGATTTAATTGACCTTGAAATGCAATGAGTTGTGTTTGTGTATGTATTTACTCTTGTTTTGAGAAGCTGTGTTTACTCTGGGTGCCTTTTTTCAGTGTTCTTAAATATACAGTAATATATTTTCCCACGTTATTATTGCTCTTATGTTTGTAATATATTTTCCCAAGTTATTATTGCTCTTATGTTTCTTATTTGAAGTCACTTGTTTGCTGTTTACTTCAGACTTTTTTCTGCCTCTTCTGATTTTGGCTTTTTTTTTTTTTTTTTTTTTTACTTGTATTATTCTCATACAAAGGTAATTGAAATTGGTTTAGAGAGCCTTTTAAAGAACACTTTCCGTGGTCAGAGTTTACCTCCCTCTGATTGCAAACCACAGTAGAGTATTGGAGGGAAAGTAAACAGTCTAGCATATATAGTAATAATTACCACTTTAAACATGTGAAAATTATCATTAATTCAAAGAAACTTCAAATGCTCTCTGGTCACACAGGATAAAATCTTAGGACTTCAAGAGAGTTCCTATGGTCATCGAGTACTTCCCTGAGCCTTCTGGAAACTTAATAGCCTCTGAGCTTTCCTTTAGCTTGAGGTGCAAAAGGATCCTGCTGCTTTGCTTCATTGGGCTTGAAAATAGTGGGAGAAGGAAAATCTTGTGCAAACACGGTATGCAAAGACTTTCATACAAAAATAACTTTACAGACGTTTTCAATAGAAAGTAGAGAGTGTGATTCCTTCAAGGGGTTGGTACCCTCTTTAGGGAACCGCTGGTACCCTCTTGTCTGCTGTCTCTTTAGACACAAAACACACATTTTAAAGAGAGCTGACAGGTTCAGAGACACAGGCCTAGACTAGAGAGCTGAAAAAGGAATCCAAGCCTAAGGAGGAAGCAAGCAAACAGCTTTGACCTCATTAAGTTCTACTTGCAAGCAATAACACACTAACCTAACTACAGGGCAAGTGCATGGTTACTGAGTTAAGGGGTAGGAAGTGTGATCTCTTTTGAGACCCACAATAAGTGAGTGTTTTTTCCCTGTACACAAAGCATAGTGGCTGGGTGGAGAGGGAATCAGAACAAAGGAGAGGGTGAGATCCTGGTAAATCTGAATGGAGAGAATGTGGACTGAATACATTTTGAACCATCTTGATCCTTTGGGAGAGAAAATAGCAAGAACAGCCTTTCAGGAGGAAAGACTATTGTGAACTGCTGGTTTTGACGGCATTTAAATATTTATAAATTATTTTCTTTAGATTATTTTTTCAATATTATTCTGGAAAGCAAAGGAAAGTTCTCAAACTAATTATTTACTTGCTTTTCCAAATTTCTCTTGGAAGAGTATGACCATACAGGCAGCAAAAATCAGAACAGGTTAATTTTCCTGTGTGACCTTTATCAAGTAACTGTTTGTGTGTTTTCAATTACAAATCTACTTATTGCTCAGAATAGCTGTTAGATTGAACAGTATATGCTGTTTGCTTATCCATTTGTTTAGTACTCATTCACTCAACAAATATTTATTAAGGGCCTAAAATGAGAGGCCTTCAAAAAGTTCATGAAAAATTAGTATTATGAAAAAACTTCATGGAGTTCAATTTTTATTTTGCACCCAAATAAACTCATACTTTAATTCCATTTTTCACAATGTTTTTTTTTTTTTGAGAGAATTTTGTTATAGGGCATGTGTGCTCGCTGGAGAGACAGAGACAGAGAGAGAGAAAGCAAGAAAGTGTCCCCTGGGTGGGGGGGGATGGCCACACTGCAGTTCCTTCTCCATTCTCCTCCTGGGATCTTGGGCATGCATGCATATGCAGCCAATATGATTTTGAAGCCACCAGATTCAGTACTCAAACCGTAGTCAGCCATGTGGGAGTCCAGTGACATAAGCACTACATCATCTGCTGGTCCCTCCACAAATGTTTTGAAGTTCCTTCATGTGTGCTGGGCACTTCACAGTACAATTTATTTATTCAGTGAACATTTATTGAGTGCATACGGTGTAGTGTTAACAATAAATATAAATATAGCATGAAGATCTCTTTCTTTTAAATCTCTCATTCTCTTAGTGCCTTTTAAAACTTTACTTTGTACTTCTTTGTCTTGATTTTGTTGTTACATTTAATTTCAAAATCTTCTCAAACATAGGAAAGTTATCAATAATATAAATAAATGAGATATGTGGAATCCATTTTAAAAGTTTAAAGCAGTTTAGATGTGCAGAATAGTGTTAACATCATTTGTGGTCACGTATCATCCTTGACGGGAGAGTGATAAACACCTTATGTAGAAGTGTAGATTCACTAGCTACTCAGCCCTGTCTCCTATAAATTAGTATGGCAACAGCAGGATAGATCAGAAAGAATGTGACAAATGTGAGAAAAAACTTTCTCTTCACCCTAGCCTCTCATTCCATTTTACCAAAGCTGATCTACTTTGGGACAGTGTGATTGTTAAGCCTCCCTGTGGATTACAAGTATGCTTTTAACTGTGACTATTGATGCTGCTGATACAGACCCCCTCTGATTTTCTTTTACATGTTTTATTCTGTAAAAGGATTTTTAAAAAGAAAGATCCATCTCTAGTTCTCTCTCCCCATGAATAGTGTAGATCAGATTGGTTTTGCAGGGCGGGGTTTCAACTAGTACTGTATTTATACTGGAGTCAAATGCTTGCAGGGAGCCCCCCTGAATTGTAAATGCTCTGGTCCCCAGAGTGTAGCTCAGTGCACCTCTGCAAGCAGTCAGTTGTTTTTCATTAAACAGTGATTTGATTAGATAAAAATAAAAGTTGCTTGAGCATTCATTTTTGCAGCAGTGCATAACAAATTTATGCAAATTCCTGTGCCACTAATCTGCATGCAAAATATAAAAGTGTGATTACCAAACCATGTGCACCTGTATTGAAGTTTAATCAGGTACAAATATTAATGGAAAGAATAAAGCGTTTAACAAAAGTCACAGCTGTTTAAGGTTTGTAAAATACTGCAAAGAGAGCTTTAGAATATTAATGATATTTTTGGTGTTTTCAGACTAAACAAAAAAAATTTTTTTTAAAAAGGAAATCCCAAACAAAGCAATTTTTAAGTAGCACTTGGGAAATACAGAGAAACAAAGATTGGGCTAAATGGCATGGCTGATTTAATAGTCAAAATGTGATTCACCTGTTTGAAATATACAAACTAGGAAGGAGGTCTTTATTAATAACTTTATTGTAGTGCCAGCCCTAGGAGTTAAGGAAGCTGGATACCAAATGACCAACTACGGTTTGACCCTCAACTGCCTTTGTTGGTTTGAAAAATATGCCAGGAGCGCGCGCGCGTGTGTGTGTGCCCCAAATCCTGACAGAATGGAGAAGAGAAGAAGGGATTGCAGCATGACCTTCTCCCATTGGGAGGTGCTTTCTCCCTCTCCCTGCTCACTCTCTCAGTCTCTCTCTGGCAAGTATACACACCCTCTGCTATTAAAATGTTTTTCAAGAAGAATTTTATTGTATTCTCAAGGACAATAAAAATAATACTAGGGATGGAGTGTGTATTTGACTAATACCTAGCATGTTGTCTAGCACATAATAGATGTTCCTAATAAATGTAAGAATTACTCCTTCCTCATTTTGACTAATTGCATAAGTCACTTAAGTTAACATTAAAGGAATAATGTGTCAATTTGCAAGTGAATTAATGAGTGTGCTTCATATTTTATAATGATAAGGAAAAGAACAATAATACTTATTGAACACTAGGAACTGGGCTAGACACGTATACATTCTTTTAGGTAATTGTCTTAACAACTCATGAAATAATATCTCACTTTTATGATGAAGAAATTTAGCCTGAAATAAGTTGACTACATGGCCACAAGTCATGTATCTAGTCTAACTCCAAGGTTCTGATCTTTGCTCTCTATCGCAGAACCCATATTATTTTCATTAAATATCACAGCTAATGCATGGCTCCTTCTAGGAGATTAATGATGTAACTTTTGGTGATGAGTATCAAATTTATCAGAGATCCTGGGACCAGCAGTTGGTATAATGGCTATGTCACTGGACTCCCATGTGGTCAACTGTGGTTCAAGGCCCAGACCTGGTAGCTTAAACTCTCGCCGGGCACATGTATGTGTGTATGTGCCCACGATCCTGAGAGTAGAATAGAGGAGAAGGGATTGCAGCATGTCCATCCCCCCTGGGGGGTGATTTCTCACTTTCTGTCTCTCTGTCTCTCTCTGTCTTTCTGGTGAGCACACATGCCCTAAAGCCAAAACCTCTCAAAAAAAAAATTTATCAGAGAACCTAAGATTCTAAACCAGAATGCCACAAATCTTTGGCACTGGAAAATGAACTTTCAAATGTAGAAAAGACACTGTGATGAAAGATTGATCTCTGCCATTGGTTTCTCTTGATGTTATATGTATTTCTAGTTTTCAGAATAGTGATCTAAGTTACACTGGGCAAGAGAGAAGCTGGAGTGGTTTTCTGAATCTCTCTCTTGCAATTTGTAGGTGTGTGAAATGAGTCAGAACCTCTTTTCTAAATCTTGTTCTTTAAAATTGAACATGATTCTATCTTCATTCATGGCAGGCCTGAAATTAAAAGGTATAATTGAATGCTTAAAGTGTTCCATGCTGGTGAAAGATAATGAACAAGGACCCCCCAGAATAATATCTGTCCTCTTTTTGGGGGGAAAACAGTGATGAAGAGGATAATTTCTGAATTTAGACCAGATGTTGCCTTCACACCTTAAGAGAAACAATCCATTGATATGGAAAGAAAGTGAGCGTCCCAGGATTAAGTTTTTGTGTAGATCATAGTGATTCAGAGAATTTAGAAGACAGAGATTTTCTTCAACATCTATGCCATCCGTTCTGTATCTCAGAAGCACAGGTGTCTAGTCCTTAGTCCTAATTCTTTATCGAGGCATACAAAGCTCAAAGTATCTGGCTTCAATTTAGCTCCTCAGACCTATCTCTGGTTTGTCTCCAGAGCGAACTAATTCTCACTACCCTTATCCACTAGTCTACTTACTCTCTGCTGAAATTTTCCTTCTTTGCTCATTCCTTTTTTCTCCATTTTTATCTTCCCTCTCCTCATCTCCCTCTAATCTCTTCCATTCTTTACCCCACCCGGATATGAATCTTTTCTTTCAAGATCCAAATCAAATTTTATGTTCTCTACAGACTTCCTTGAAACTTCAGCTCACAGCAATCTCTTTGTTTGTATTCCTGTAACATTGTCTGCTTCATTACCTCTCTTCTTCCTGCCTTCCTTTTATAACTACTTCAGAATGTCTGCAAACCAGTACTTACTGGATTCTGAGAATACAGTGGTTATCTCAAGCAGACACAAGCTCTGCTCTTATAGAAGTCACCCTTAAGTAGAGCAGGCTGCCACTGGTTAAAGAAATAGCCAGTTGCTGCTTGGAGGTAAAATTACATGGATCTAGGTGAGAAGATGACACATGGACCACATAGACTAAGATAATTGTCTTAGTTGATGGGGGCAGGGAATGCCTTCTGAGGAAGTGATAAGAAAGCTGAGGTCTGAAGTTTGAGCAGACATTAACCAAGTTTTGGGGTTGAGCCTGAGAAGAGTATTGGAGACATGGGAATAACTTATGAAAAGGTCCTGTGACAAAAAGATGGAGTATACTTACATAATTCATTATTTTGCTCATGATCTCTTTCCTTAAATATTATATGATGCTTTTGGACAGGAAGAATTTGTTTTAATTATTTTACCTGATGATTTTGAAAGGACTTTAATGATCATTGAATCCAAACTCCAATAGGCTCTGAGAAGTTCAGTAGTTTGCTGAAGGTTATGAACATAAAAGACATGGGTCTCCTGTACATCCCTAATATCTAGTGTTCTTTCATTGAAGCGATTCTTTATAACTTTGTAAATAGTCAGTGCATCTCTGGAATAAGCCTCTGCATGTGGGAAGTAGTGGAGAAATGCTTTCATTTACAGTTGGTGACTGTGTAATCATCTGTAGAATAAAGGAGAGTAGGAAGGTGTAGAATCAAAGGGTGTTTCATTACATGGAAAAATTTTACAGGACAAAGAAGCATATGTTAGGGAGGATATCTACATTTGTAAAGGACTATGCTAACTGTGCTTTGGAATGCTTAGGATAAGGACTCATCTTTGAAGAAAATCTGCGTGAAATAAGAGATGAGGGACATTATAATGATTAGAATTCAGTCTTAGATTTAATACTGTTCCACATAAGTTTCTTGAGACTGAAAGATAAAAAGATACTAATTTGGTTGTGGCTATATGCAGCTGACAATTTTAAAACAGCCCTAAGCTTCTTTGACATTCTAAGCATTAAAGGGTAGAAGTATCTGTCTCTTCCACTTGATTCTGGTTGACCAATAAAACACAGCGAAAGTGACACTGTCAGTTTCTGGGGTAGGCCTTATGAAAATGGCAGCTGCTACTTCCTCTACATCCTCTTAGTAAGTTCACTCTTACAACCTAGCCATAATGATGTGAGAAAGCCAAGTAGCCCATGGAAAGACTCACATGAGGAAGAATCAAGGCCTATGGCTCACAGCTCTGGGTGAGCTTCCAGACCTACTTAGCTTCCAGAACCTACTTATAAGCCTTGTCAATGAACCATCTTCAAAGTAAATCCTACAATCCCCAGGTGGGCTACCACAGCTGACTTCTCATAGAACTGAAACAAGCTATTCTTGCCAAGACATGCCAAAAATCTCAGATTTATGAACCAAGTAAATGATCCTTGTTTGAAGCAAGAAAGTTGTGGGCTGGTTTCTTCAGCAGTAATTGATAATTAATACTTTTGGGGGGATCATTCAGATCTGCTGAGCACTGGAAAGTTAGAGTTCAGTTCTTACAGAGGGCTCTTCAATTTTAGAAATAGAAGGCAAATTGGGGAAGTCAGTTGAATAAATTGAAAGAACAACAACAACAACAAAAAGCTACCAGTTGGAGGGGTCCCAGGGAAATACAATAGTAAGAATTTGATTATGGATGGAAGATGCAAAGAAAGTAGAAAGCATTGTTAGGGTTTCAGGAAAATAAAAAGGGAAAGTGAAAGAGAAGGTATAATTTATTTATTTTATTTTTTATTTTTTCCTTTTAATTATTTATTATTTTTTCATTTCATTTTCTTCCATACATTCAATCACATTATTATTTGTCTTACAAAGTGGATATTTCAACAGGTGAACATTACTCCCTAGTACAGTTGATAAAACTACAAAATATCTTCAACAGATAATACCACACCTCTTTGTGCCATTAATGCTTTGCCTCCCTATCCCTCCCTGAAATGTCCTTCCTCAGACCCTCCTATTTCACACACACTATATCTGGTATTTACATCTATATACTGTGTTTCTATATCCTTTAGTCAATTAATTTCAGTCATAGAGTGCGGACACTCGGTATATATTAAGTGGGAACATACAATGCCTCTCCTTCATAGCCTGGCTTGCTTCACTCAGCAGTAAGTCTTCCATATTCATCCACTTCCTTTATTTTAAAATGTAGAGGAAAGAGGATAGGGGAAAGACCAGGTCTCCACCAAAGATGTAAGTCCTGAGGTCCTTGAATATCTGGCTGTACCTGGTAGTATCTTTTCCTCAACCTGACTCTGGCTTGAAGTTTAGCCTCTGCATGCCTAGCCCATCTGCTTCCCTACAGGGTCTTGACACATACTATGCCAAGCACCTTGGGGGTACTGAGGGTTTCAGTTTACTCAAACTGGTTTAGATCCCTTTCAGTCCACGTATCTGAGCTTGAAAATTAACAAGAAGTTGGTTAATAGAGTCAATATATTTCAACACTGCATGTCAAGTATGGGACTAGGGTTTGAAAGTAGTATATAATTATATACATATAGAATTTTCCTTTGTAAACATCGACTGTCAATTTTCCCATGAACTGTTTATGAGGCGAGGCTGGATTAATATAATTTCAAATGAGAGTCGAGGGTAAAGTCGGTCCAGAGAGGAGTCACTCTTAGTTTGGAGCAGGCAGAATATATGTTCCTTGGAGCTGTTGGTAAAATTGTCATGACTGAAATTGTAAATTAAGTAAGAAATTATAAATGTCCAATACCAAGGAGTTCCTACCTTTGATGAGTCTATTCATTTCAGTGTGTAAATATGTAGAATGAATTAAGGCAATTGAGAAATGGATACTATATAAATACATTACTGTGAAAAAAATGGTTTCATATTTGATGGTTAATGCTTCATATGTGATTAAGGTGGGTCTTTGGGGCACATGATCACTTCATTCATCGTTAGTTTAGGAAAGTTTAGACTTAGGCTGCTGAAAGGCAAAATGGCTTCCTGGCTAGGAAAAGACAATGGAGGGGACAATTTTAGAGAGTATTTAGGAATAATTGATTCTTTTGAGAACTGGATGTTATTTATGCTTTTCTGAGGCTCTCTCACCAGCATGAGTTCCATTCTAAATGCAGTGCTTTACAGATTCCAGACATATGCCACATTCGTTTTATGCAGATGATGAATGACTTATTGATAGTTCAGGCTTTGTACTGTTTGAGACTCCAGTTCTTTTAATAGCCATGATGTCATTGGGATGATACTTACTGGGATAGATGTTATTAATGGTCAGTATTCAGCCTTTATTTGCAATGCAGCCAAAGGGCATTTGGAGAGAGGACAAAGGTCAGCTTGAATCACTGATTCCTTGAAGTCATCTGTGTGTTCCCATTTTGGGATCCTGTGAAAAAACAGAAAGCAATTTGAACACCACCACATTTTGGATGTGTTTCCATTTGAGGAGCTCCAGAAGCTCCCACAAGTCGGATTCATAAGAGTTTTCAGGAGATTGCCAAAGACTGTGCAGCATTGCTGGCAGGAATGGAAACAACAAGCAGATGTTTTAGCAGAGTGGAACCCATTTTGGATAACTGTTCCTGGGAACTCAATGAGACTGGGAAGGAAGCTAGTTCAGAGAAAAGATGAGAGAACCTTACTTGGGCATGTACCTGCCTAAAAATAGACATAAATCTGATCGTTCCAAGCCCCTAAAGTAACTTCAGACAGATATAGTTGCTAATTAATCTCTTGAACTTTCCATCAAAATGCTGTCTGGCACTGTGAGTAACCTTGTGACAACTTGCTGTTACCGTAATGGTTTGGTTTGGGTTGGCTTTCTTCTTTTTAACATACTTCCCTCTGTGCTTATCACAGGTTTGGAAAACCCAAATAGTTAGAAATTCAGTGTTGCTTAAATCAACTGGTTGTATGAGTTTTGACAAATTCTTCAACTCTTTAGCTTTACTTTCATCATATATAAGAGAAGAAAATAAATGATATTTTAGGTCTATTCCAACTCTAGAAGCAATGATTTCTTTGGATGCAAACTCTAAGATCATGAGCCAGAAAGAGCAGTATTTATAAATTCTCTCTTCATCTCTGACCATTGGTGAAAATAAGAGCAATGTTCAACAGCTGGCAGAATAATCACTTTAACAACAAGATGGAGAGTGGCAGCAGGTGGTTAAGGTGCTGGACGTCCACATGGCCAACCCTGATTTGAGTCCTGAACCAAGGGGTAACACTGGGCATATGTCTATGTGTTCCCCAAATCCCAGGAGAATAGAGAAAAATGGATTGAGGTGACTATTCCCCCTGGGGGGTGATTTATCATTTCCCCTCTCTCTGTTTCTCTCTGGTGAGTGCATGTGCCCTACTACAAAAATCTAAAAAAAAAGAAAGGAAGAAAGAAAGAAGCCCACAACAAGACAGGACTCTTGAGGACATATTTGTATGTGTGTTGTTGCACAGGGACATATTTGCTCAGTAAATACTTATTGAGCATAAGTATATGCTAGGTGTGGTACTAGGTGCTAGAAATACCACACTGAGAAAAACCATACATGGTTCTTGTCCTCAGGGAGTCCCACAAATAATTAAATATTGTTATGACATGATTAAAAGTGAGATTAATTGCTAAGAGGGAGAATAAAGGTGAGTGAGGCTTAGTGGGAAAGTAAGGGTTAAAGAGATCATAGAGGACTTCCCTGAAGGACATAGTGTTATAGGACCTATTACTATAGAAGTCCACACTGCAGCCTTGTTTATTGAACCAGTTGTTTTTGCTCTGTTCCATCACTCTAACTCCAGAGAACAAATTCCAAATTATTACTATTTGTCCAAAATGGATTGGGACTAGAACAAGAAGAAGGCTCAAGGAAATCCATATCTGTGAATAGAAACAAAAAAATCACAAAGACCACATTATGATATAGTATTAGAGGGCATTTTACTTACAAGAGTTAATGTGAATGCATATTTAATTTTCACTTGTCATAAAAATTTGTAAGATATGTTAAAACTTTATGGATGCTTATGGACTGAGCCCAGGAGTTTGTATTGAAAATGTACAGTATAGTGATTCAGAGTGGGCTCTTGAATGAGACCACCTATGTTCAAATCTTGCTATTTAATCTTTCTGGAAGTTGTGAGAATTAAATGAAGTAATTCCTGGGAAAAGTTTAGCACAGTTCTTGGTACCTAGTAAATGACAATAAACATTTTTTTCATATATGTATTTGTTTTACCCTTTGTTGTTGCTGTTGATATTTAACAAAAACAATAATCACATTCTCCTTTTATGTCTTTCTGGAAGTAAACTTGGGAACTTCAAAAAGTTTGTGAAAAAATGGAATTAAAGTGCAGGTTTATTTTGGTGTAAGAATATTTTTGATATCCATGTATAGTTTTTTTCATAATATGCATTTCTCATGAACATTTTGAAGACTCTTTATCATAAGAAAGTTACCAAATGATCTTTCTTCCTATACTTTCTACCCTGAATAATGGATATCAACTTGACCAATAAAAACGTGGAAGGGAAGTTTCTGGGGTTTTCAGAAAAATGACAGAGGAATAAGGGTCATTTCTATTGTGGTTACATATGGGAAGAGGCTGAAGGGAATTTAAAGGGATGCTACAAACTAATTGCAGTGTAACTTTAAAGGCATTAGAGTTGCTTACTTTTTAAGAAAATGTTGTTTTAATGATGATAATCTCTCTCTTTCTCTCTCTGTATAAGAAAGAGGGGTAACTCTGATTGGTTATAATTTATTGGAGTTGCTTAGATTAGGGTTAATTTATTATGACATGGGTCCTAATGATACTGAACTCAAATCAGGTTTACTCGGCCAAGTGCTATAAAACCAAACCATAGGCATATGGTATGATGAAGGAAAGTCAAGCTTTACTGCAAAGTGCAAAGCGAGGAGAGTGAGTAGCTCATGCTGAAAAGACCCGGTCTCCCTGAGATGTTAACCATATGCATTTTTAAGGGCAAAATTAGGGGCAGAGGTCCCAGGCACATGATCCGTTCAGTGATTGGTTCAAGAAGGCATAATCATCTCCTGGGCATTCTTGATTGGTGAGGCCTTAGATAATTAAATTTCTCTTCAGGTTTATGGAGCCATTCAGTCTGGGGTCTTTGAGCTCACAACCAACAGTTTCCAGCCTATAATGCATCTTACATATTGAAATGAAAACCTTATCTTTCCTGTCAGAGTTTTAGAGATCAAATGGCCCTCATTCATGGTCCATGTTGTCATTATCATAACCAAAGTCTGAAGACTTACTCTTTACTCTGGGCCATTACAGTGTAAATGGACCTTATATTTCAAGAACCCTAGAAAATACATTAGGGGGTCCTTGCTCAGTTTCACTGATAGCTTTCCTTGAAATTATGGCTATAATTTACCTGTCTGGTACAAACTTTCCACAATTTCCTTCCCAGTATGTAATTGCTTATGATGGGAATAATAATATATTTGAGTCATATCATACGGTTTAATGGTGATTGTTACTATCCAAGAAAATATTTATCATTAGCTTGGTATGATCATTGCTATGGACCTCTGTTAGGCGTGCTATGAAGTAGATTACTATAAAATGTGTTTACTTCCTCAAAGAAGATGTAGGTGTATTTTCTTAGGAACTGTAGGCTTGTGGTCACCTTCATATCTGTAATTTTACTACCAAAATTCTTTTCTTTAGAGCCTGATTGAACATGGTTCTGTGTTCCACTCTGAAACCCAGAGAGAACCTTCCTTGTGTACTGCCAGGACCAGCTCAGCATGAACATGCTTTTCTGAGTGGGGAAGGCTGTGGATTAGAAATAGACGCAATACCAAACACACAACACACAAGTATAGAAAAGCAAGGATCAGTTGGACATAGCTTCTCTGATGGAGAAGTTGGGACCAAAACCAGCCTTAAGTTTATTCTTTTAAAGGGCATAAAATGGGGGAAGGGTAAAATGGGATGCAAAGGGAATGGGGAAGAAGGAAGTGGAATGCAAAGAGAATAGGGGAGGAGGAATTGGAATGTAAAGCCAGTTGTTTTGGGATGTAAATCATCTGAGGATGTGAAAATGACTGGCACCATATAATTTCTCTGATCCTTTTCTGGGAGACAATCTGATATTAGATATCAACAACAGGAAAATAACCATTGACAGCAGGCAGATACTGCTTCTGTATGTAGATGCTTCTCAATAGCCCTGCTAGAGTAGCTTACAGAAACATATTTTTGCATACAGGCCACATATTTCCACATATTTTTATCATATGTTTTCAGATTGGCTGCTTTCCACAGTGTACTAGTCTCCAAGCCCTTCAAATTTATGTCTCTCCTATGCCAACACAGACCCTCCGCTCAAGTCATGGCATTTCCACATGAATCATGGTGATTCTCACTACTATCCATAACTTTGCTCATGTGTCCTACATATACGGAATGATTTTCTAAACTCATCTAGCTTAGATACTACTATCCCATCATTCCAATTCCTTTCCTGTTCAAGATCAATATCAACTAGTCCAAGCCATTCTAGGCTTTTTTTTTTCTAGAGAATGAATTTCTAAAAAAGGAGGCACCATAACATCTACTATTTTTGAAGAGTTCCTTGCCCTCCAGACATAGAAGAGTTGAGCTCCAAGATGTTTAATAAGTACATATTGACATGAATCCTATCCTCTGAGACAGTTCAACATGAGAAAATTCAATAGAAGTTAAAACAATATACACAGAGCATTTGTATCATGTTCTTTCCAGTTGTGTACATTTGTGATGAGGAAGAATATCATATTTCAAATGCTTACCAGTCATATCCAGAGAGAGATATCACTTTCTTCTGAGTATCACACCAAGGATGGGCCCTCAAACAGAGTTGAATTTAAGGTACTTTAAGGTTATGGGGTCAGCGTAAACACTATTTAGAACATCATTTTTTGTTTGTTTGTTTGTTTTTCTTTTATTTTGGTTATCACATCTCAGGATTCCTAGATAGCGTATGTGCTGATGAATAAGAGGACCAGAAAAACTGATT
The DNA here is from genome assembly GCF_000334495.1 of Tupaia belangeri chinensis. Lineage (NCBI taxonomy): Eukaryota > Metazoa > Chordata > Mammalia > Scandentia > Tupaiidae > Tupaia > Tupaia belangeri. Next base: position 151,015 of record NW_006206561.1, read on the forward strand.
TGAATTTATTGTCTAGTTAACTTTTTCTAAATTTAAGGATAACAGTTTGGAGAGTAAGTTTTCCTGAAGACTCTTCATGCCTTGACCTAGGTCTCAGGAACAGGAACAACTTGACTATACATATATATATATATATTGCATTTGTTTTGAAACTACTAGAAATGGCTCTAATATATGACTACAGGATACAGTTTAATTTCCTTTTGTTAAGTTTGAGGCACTTGAAAAGAAAACACATGTAGCTGTGGAATATTGAAATATTTTATATACATATATTTGTAGTGTATTTTCTAGAGAAGTTTACCTTTTGCAATTCTAGGCAATTCTTTTTCAATTGCTACAATTTAAAATTACCTTTTCCTTTTGTTGGTGCTTAAGTTTTAAGACTATTTGTTTTCCCAAATTGTATTTTATTTTAGTTTAAAGAATAAAGAAATTGTGTTTCTTCATAGCACTTTGTGGATGCCATTTTTTAGCAGTGGATAAATGGAAAGTTAAATGATCTGCTCAGGGTTCAGAAGAAAGGCAGCAGCAGGACTGAGACAAGACTTCTGTCCCTTTTTCCAGTTGCTTCACAGATTGATTCCACTAGTGAACCTTTTGCAATAATAGAGCAGTCTCCCAAAGTTTGGAAGAAGCCAGTTAATTAATCCACTAAAGAGACTTATCATGGTGATGAAAAAACATACATTTCTTTCACATTTTACCCCCCAAATGCATTTTGAGTGTGTGGATCAAGGAGATGGTTTTTACAATTTATATATGATTGGCACCACTGCTATTAAATGAAAATGTGGCTGCTGGGTACTGAAATATAATTTCTAAAATTGGTAATCATAAATCTTGTTAGCATCTGTGCCCATTTCATGAGAAGTTCATAGTGCTTTCAGATTAACATTGATTAAATGATGAACTGACTGGAGAGAGGCCACTTATAAAATTGGAGGTATGGGATGGGTGTAGTTGTGATTTCTCTACCAGGCTAGGAAAGCTCATTAATGAAAGAAGAGGGCCAGAGAATTCATGAAGGGCAGTATTACAGATGATTGCTGCCATTACAATGAAATTGGTAGGTCACTGGATATTATAATATTTATGACTGTATATAGTTATATTATTGTAGAAGTTAGATCTTTTGTTATGGAACTAATTTAGCAGTTATAATGTGTTCTTTTAATATGATACCTGTGTGCAATGGCATTTTATATAAATTGTAAATGTTAACCAGTAGAATAAGGTGGATAAGAAATGTAAAAGAGGATTACTTTCAAATAAAAAATTGTGGAATATCAAACATGAGTTCCATTAGTCAATTGGTAGTATAACAGGCTTTTTTCCCTTCAGTACCTGAAAGCAACACTGAGATGTAGAAATGCATAGAGTAAACCAGCATTGAGCGTACTATATTGTACACCCTGAGTGATTATGAGGGTTAGGAAACCAAGACACAATCTATAGCCTGCAACAAATCATTTCAAGCACCATTACTAGAAGCCCACCTAATATTTGATTTCTTTTTTCCTTTCCACTATTTATGTGTTTATTCCAAACCAAACCAAATATCTGAATGGATCAATGGCCTTGTACTCACAGCATCTTGTAATAAGTGCAATAGTCTGGGTAGGGAGTATCTCAACAGTCTCTTTATCTGAAATACAGATAAATTTCCCAGAAGATGCTTTTTTATTTCCATCAATCTTATGGCAGTCCCATGATGAAGGCAAGAACTGTTATCCCCATTCTGTAGGTTGGGATGTTGAGACTCCAAGAAGTTGTGAGTACATAGCCAAGTCAAAATGTGAATCTGATTATTCTGACGCTGAGTCTACTGTTCTTTCTATGATGTGTGAACAGTATAGATCACAGAGTTGTAGCTGAAATTCTCAAGTCAAAGTTATGTCAATATCTCAATCTAGAATTTTTCTAGAGTTCTGTTTTCAAATGACTAAAAAATGCATAATTTGAAAAGTGATATCTATGACCATAAGTCTCTCCTTCCCTCAGCTAGTAGGACTATGACAATGCTAAATTCTTAGGCTACGTTTTACTTGGATTCACTGGTATTAAACTTAGGGCAGGTAGGGCTTGATTTATGTAAAAGCAATGTAATAATACTTAAACTTACAAGCTAGATAATATACTAAAGAGTTTCTCTTTGTAAGAAATTCTACTTGTATGTTTTAAACCAATTTATAAAAATGGATTATTTATCTCTGGAGACTGAGGGAAAGACACCTATTTTCTAAAGCAGAATTCACCTATACTACTCCAGTCCTACCAAAGTGACAAAGTTGTTGTTCAGACTAAATCTTTTTTTTTTAAAGAATTATTTATTTATTTATTTCCATTTGTTATTGTTTTCTTTCTTTGATGAGAGAGAGAGAGAGAGAGAGAGAAAGGGAAATGAGAAAGGAAGCCACCAGGTCCAGGACTTGAACCATGGTTGGCCATGTGGGAATCCAGCACCCTTATCCACCACACCACCTGCTGGCCCCCAGACTAAATCTTAACTCCTGCTTGTGAGTGTTTTTTTTTTTTTTTTTAACAGTGCTATAGCACTCTTCCCTAATACTCATCCATTGACATTGGACATCTAGATGACTACAAATGATTATAGGTTTTTATATCAAAATGGTATCAAACAGATTTATTTGTGTTTGTATTGGGGTGTACAAAGAAGGAATATTGTTTAGAAGGTATATAAGTGAGGTGCCAGGTGACAAAAAGAGATGCTTTCCAATGCTTTTTGTCCAACATAGTCCTTGTTTAATTTTTATTCAGCTTGCCTCCAAATAAATCTCTGAATATCATGTAACACAATGGAAAGACCCTCTCATGAAGCTGTTAGCTTTTAGATTGCTATTGAAGGGTATGCAGTGATTTTAATAGCCATAGACCATTGTGCCTAATTCTAGGAAATTTATAAATTACAATTATTTTGAAGCTGCAGTAAAATATTACTCATTGTACAAATATTTAGTGAGCACTCATCATGTGTCACATAATATTCTATCTGTTGGGCTAATAAAAGTTTCAAAAATTGGAAAAAGTCTCTGCCTTCATGGACCTTACATTTCAGTGGGGAAGACAGGAGGCCATTACCAAGATAAATATTTAAAATATATAAGAGGGAACAATAGATGGTATAATAATTACATTGCTGGACTTCCACATAGTCAACTGTGGTTTAAGTCCTGGACCAGGTGACTTGAAACTCATGTCAGACATGTGTGTGTGCGTGCCCAAGTCCCAAGAGGAGAATGGAGGAGAAGGGATTACAGAGTGGCCATCCCCCGCTGAGAGTTTATTTCTCCCTTTCTATCTCTCTATTTTTCTGGTGAGTGCATGCTCCGTATAGCAAAAATCTCTCTAAAAAAATTCATATATAAAAAATTAATATATGTATATGTGTGTGTATATAAATTCATATATGTGTGTATAAACTTCATATATATGTTTGTATGTATATATTTATACATACATATATAGTATGTGTATATATGTGTGTGTGTGTATATATATATATATGTATATATATATATACACGTACAGATAAGGAGTATTAAAAAGGAAAAAAAAAGTCAAGAAAGAAAGAGGATGTGAAGTGTGTTGGTAAACTTTCAGATAAAGGGGCTTGAGAAGACCTCACTGAGAAGACCTCACACGAAGGAAGTAAGGGAATAAGGCAGGTGAGTATCTGGGGGAAGAATATTCCAAGCAGAGTAGGGACAATAAATGCAAAGACCCTGAGGTGAGAACATCCTAGAATGTTTTTTATTTTGTTTTGTTTTTTAATTTGTAAAACCAGGCCATTTTAATGTTTTTGTACAATTTAATAAATAGCCTTTGGATGACTGCAAACATGTTAAGACCGGCTGTATTCAGAAACATCAGTCATGATGGTTTTCCAGATGGTGTATCATCTTCAAAAATTACAAGGAGTTACTTGTATGCAACTGCTATCAAACCAGTAAGACAGCATTTATGCATCCATCAATTTCAGGATTGTTGGTAACTTGGGCATATTTCCCCCAAATAACCTTGCCTCCTTGTGTCACAAGGCGCAATTTACCTTCACCTCAATGACAGTACCTTTAGTGATAACACCCAAAGTTGTACATAGTGGGGGATGAGGATTTCTTCTTTATACCAAATATTGGCAGGCAAAAGGTGGCTTTCAGTTCAAGATGTGTTGTGTGGGCCTTCTTGAAATGTAAGCCCATTGGCCTAATGAATATTTCATATTTAGGTGGTTTTCTAGTAAAGCCATCTCCAACAAAGAAGACTTTTGTAACCATCCTCTTCCATGCCTCCTTCTTTTTGTTTCTTGTTCAAATAACTTTTAATATTTCTGCTTCTCCCTGGGTTTGACCTTTGGACAGAGAGACTTCCCATTCGCTTTCTCTTTCTGTTTTTGTTTAATCATATTGGAAAGTACTTTAGCTAGGAACTGTCCTTCTCTGTCCAACAGATAGGTAGGTACTGCTCCTTGTGGAGTCTTTTCATCATTCTTTTGTTTGGTGTGGCTCTTTTTGCATCTTGATCATCTCTTTCATTTGTGTTTTTCTCAGCATGGTACTGCTTATAATAGAGTTTAGCCTTCAGACCAATCATCTTTTTTGCCTTCTTTGAATGTTCATGAACCTCTCGACTTTCCTTCTTTCTCTTTTTCTCATGGTAACCCAAACTGTATCCAAAGCATTTACAATGTAATTCAATATATTCATTTTGTGTAATGACAGTTGTGGAGTCGCTAGGAGCAGCCTCCCGGATGCAAAGAAGTTGTCAACTTTCAGGTCTCAGACCCACGAGTGGACCCAGTGCAGTCCAGAATGGGAAAACGCATTCTAGGATATTTGAAGAACAGGAATGAGGACAATATGTACAAGGGGGGAATGAATGTCAGGAAGAAGAGGAAAAGATGAGGTCAGAGAAGTAACCAGATAGGTCCTGGTTAAAAGCAACAACAAAACCTTGGCCTTCTATCAGAGAGAGAGAGATTAAAAAAAAAAAAAGAGGGATATGAATATTTAACTTACATATTTTTTCTTTTTTTTTTTTTTTTGGAGGTTTTTGCTAAAAGGGCGCATGGGCTTACCAGACAGACAGAGAGACACAGAGAGATAGAAAGCAAGAAATCAACCCCCAGGGGGGATGGCCATGCTGCAATCCCTTCTCCTCAATTCTCCTCTCGGGATCTTGGGCACACACGCATATGCGCCAGGTGTGAGTTTAAGCCACTGGGTCCAGGACTCGAACCACGGTCGACTACGTGGGAGTCCAGCGACATAGCCATTACGCTAACTGCTGGTCCCTCTAACTTATATTTTCACAAGGACTTTCAGATGGCAATGTTTGCAATAGTCTAAAGGAAAAAGTGGAGAGACCTGTTAAGAGCTATTGCAATAATCCTGGGGAGAGTCGATGGTGGTGCTATGTGGTAATGGGATACAGTTTGTGAGATTTTCTGACATACTGAGTGTGGAATATGAGAGAATGAAAGGAATCAAATTGTGGGGGCAGGGGGAAGGCTGAACAACTGGAAGAATGGCTTTTATGTATTAGTATAATAGGAAAGAAACAGGAAGCATTCTGGGAGATGACAAACATCAGCACTGTTTTGAGCATGTTTGATTTCAGATGCCTGTTAACCATCCAAGAGAAATGTTGTATAATCTTTGAATGTGTGAGTCTGGTTTCAAAGGAGATGTTCTAGATGGATATATAAATCCGAGAGTCATAAGCAAATAGATGGTATTTAAAGCCACGGGATTAGATAGATTCACCAAGGCATTACTGTACAGAGAAAAAAAGGAAGAGATCTGGTGACATGAGAAAACAGGCTGCAAAATATCATGTATATAGCAGTTTCTTTTCTTTCGGGAGAAAAAGTGTTTAAAGAAAAAAGAATAGAAGTATGTATTCCAAAATTATCTGTAGGTACTAGGAATATTGGTGATTCTCATTACATTCTTTTATGTTTTTCCATACTTCTTGCTTTTTCCTTAATGAAAATAGACTACTTTCATAACTAGGAAGTAGAATAAAGCCAATAAATACTATTAAGCTAAGATTTTTATCTAGAGTTTTTCTTCAATGTCTAAAGTAAAAATTTTTTTGTACATGTCCCCACACATCCACATATACAGATACCCAGAGAGAGCACAGTGAAAAAGACATTTGGATCTAATTAGATATGATATGATTGGGGTTTGTCATTAAGGACTGATAATACAAATGGTCCTGTCCTTACATAGAGTTTGAAATAATTCAATACAATTGGATGAAATATACCTGGACTGTAAAGAATAGGAAGACCTGGGGACAGTTGAACCTAACAGGACTACATCCAACTGAAATAGATTGGGACCCTTGGGGCTGAGCCAAAATCACATCCTTTGGGAAAAAAGAATTAATTGAAGCTTTGTTCCACTCTCTTGTGACATTCTTTTCCCTAAAGGCCTTTTGCCTTCTTCCTCTAGCAGCTTCCATTCAGGGAACTGGGTATCTGCTAGTTCAGCAAGCTATTCTTAAATGTTAATAACTTACTCTTGGCCAATTTTTCACACCCAAGAGAGTATATCAATTTATCATGTTGAGTTTTAAAGTTCAGATAATTCCCATTTGTTTTTCATTTGGATACAGAATAACAGTTCTCTTTTGCATTCTCTTTCTCTCCCCATTTGACTCTAATAAGGACTTCCCTTCCCCCTTTCCTGGTGGTAACTCAGACATAGCTAAAGGGGTCTTTTCTTAAAATTCTTTTGGAAAAGAGAAAAGTTAGTGTTTGGCCTGAGGTCAAATAGAGAGTATTTTAGCTAAGATGCAGGATGGTTGATGCAGTTTTGAGTGACTGAAAATGGAATTGCAATGGAAAAGACATTTGCATTTTGAGCTGTAGCATTTGCTACTTTGAGTGTTAGCACTTTGTTAAATGTGTATACATGCATGGTAACTTTTTTAAGCAGAAAGTTGGAAAACTGTTATAGAAATTTATTTTTGCATATGTCTGCCTTTCCATTAAGTGGTAAGTATAATCTTTCCGGTGATCTGCTTTACTACTTTTTCTTCATAAGAGTGCCCTGACTCAACCCTAAAAGTTTCATTGCACAAATGAGAAATGGTGCTCCATATTCTAGATTCTAAAGGTCAGACAAATCTCCCTCCAATTCTATTAATGTTGGCAATGTTCATCAAAGTCAGAATAACAGATAGTAGAATTTTCATTTATCCCCAGCCTCCTACTATGACAAACGTAACATACATACACACATAAACACACACACACA
>NW_006206561.1:158370-166195 GCF_000334495.1 Tupaia belangeri chinensis
GAGAGAGAGAAACATGTTGAAAGAAATAAACTGCTGCCTTTAACTTTAATTGTTAATTACAGAGACTGAGTCCCAATAGAGCCCCCTTGTTTATGAATTTAGAACAACAATGTAATCAAAGGCATCAAGTTATAAACATTTTGTCTAAAGCTACAACTGGAATCTTACAGAATAATCATAAGTCTGAGAGTCTTAAGATCTGAGTATAAATCATGTGTCTACCACTTGCCAGCAGAGTGTTCATTGACAAACCACTTATACACTTATACTCTAAAGCCTTACATACTTGTTCTGGTGGGAACCAGTAGGAGTGGCATTGAAGTCAGGCAGACCTTAACTCAATTCTACTACTTGTACAACTTCAGTTAGGTTTTTGTTTTAGACTGTTTCCTTGCCTATGGAATTAGAATAACACTTGCTTTTCAGGACTTTTGTGAAGATTAAATAATAAAATGTATATAGTGTGCCTAGGACCAGTATTTGGGAGATATAAGGTATGTTAGAAATTTTATCTCTTTGGGACCAGCAGATGACATAATCATTATGTCACTGGACTCGTCAACCACAGTTCAAGTCCTGGACCCGGTGACTTAAAACTTACACCGGGTATATATGTGTGCATGCCCAAAATCCCGAAAGGAGAGTAGAGAAGAAGGGATTGTAGCATGGTCATCCCCCTAGGGGGTGACTTTTCACTTTCTGTATCTCTGTCTCTTGAGTAAGTGTACACACCCTATAGCAGAAATCTCTCTTTTAACAAAAAGGAACTCTTGGATCAGCAGGTGGCATGGAGGTTAAGGTGCTGGACTCCCAGATGGCCAACCACGGTTCAAGCCCCAGGCCCTACAGCTTGAAAATCATGCTGGGCACATGTGTGTGCATGCCCAAAATCTCAAGAGAAAGGAAAAGAAGGGATTTTTATTTGGTCATTATCCCAAGGGGATGATTTCTTTCTTTTCATCTGCTAGTCTCTCTCTGTCTCTTTGGAGAGCACATGCACCCTATGACAAAACCCTAAAAAACAAACAAACAAACTTATTATTACGGTTATTATTTCCCTGCTTGTTGGTAGTAGAAATATTTCTTACCTGTGACGAGCAATCCTTTCACTAAGTCATGCCAAGTAGATAGCAGAAAAAAGAAATGTAGAATTTCTTAGTCAATCTATCAGTTGAATTACAGTTGTTACATAAATAGATGAACTGGGGGGAGAGTTTCAGAGAGCTATAGAAGACTCTCATTTATTGAGCAATTAAAAACCCTTTGAAGGCTTCCATGAGAAGTAACAGACAGAATAGGCCAACAGGTGGCATTGAGTTAAGGCACTGGGTTCCACTTGGCTAGGTGCATAGTTCAAGTCCCAGACCTGGTGGCTTGAAAATTACTCGGGGCACATGTGCCTTAAATCCCAAGAGAACACTGAAGAAGGCATTATGTCGTGACAATTCTCCCTGGGTGTGGAGGAGTGCCTTCTTCCTCTGTGTGTGTGTCTCACTGGCAAGCACACATACCCTATAGCAAAACTTAAAAAAATAAATAAATAAAAGAAGTAACAGGCAGAAAGGTTATACTTTGCCACTGAGTGGATTAGAGTGAAGCCACAGCTTAAAGTTTGTGTTTGGAGCTGGCTCCATAGCCTGGTGGTTCAGGCAGTCAGATCCCACATGGTTAACTGTGCAGTTTGAGTCCTGGATACAGCAGCTTAAAAAACATGCCAGGCACATGTGCATGTGTGCCCAAAATGCTTTAAGGAGAGAAGAATGGAAGAGAAGGGATTGCAGCATGACCATTCCCCATTAGGGATGCTTTCTCCTCTCCCTCTCTTTCTGTCTTTCTCCTGCAAGTGAATGAACCCTCTAAAATGTAAACATACACACACAAATTTATCTTGGGGCAAAAGGCAAGACATTGTAGATCACAAAAATAGTGGTAAGTTAGTTTTGCTTCTATAAGAAGCTTGAATACTCCACACTCTTTTACTCAATTTGTCTCTGTTTTAGTTACTATGACCAAGTGGGCAAGCAGAGTGGTAAGAGCCTAGACTCTGAAGACAGGTTACCAGGGTTCAAAGCCTAATCCTACTATTGTACTTAATAGCTGTATGACCTTAGGAAAGCCACTTAACCTCTCTTTTTCATTTGTAAAATTGGGGTAACAATAATACATACTATCCACCACTTAAGAATTGTGATGACAGAGTTAACTTTGGTAAAGTGCTTTGAACAATGTATTTCATGCAATAAGTCCTGTGTCAACATTTGTCAATTCAAAATAGTGAAAGCTATTTCGAAGTTGTTTTGTAAGCCCCATTAATATCAAAGGATTCTTTGTGCTCTCCCAATCCCCATTAGCTTAGCAAAGTTCTCACCTTTAAAGTCAATAACCAAATTGAAATGAGCATATATATTTAGTGAATTGCAATTTGTATGTGTATGCAGGCACACGTGTATGTGGAACTGTATTATCCTTCTCTGTTTTCATTAGAAATATACGTAGAAGAATAGATAAGATCTGAGCACAGTAGGGGAGAAATCCAAAAACAAAGTTTGAATCTTCTGAACCAGCCTGGATTTTAGAGAAAAAATCTTCATGAGCTTTTGCCTCAGGAGCTATTAATATAGTAGTATTTCCAAAATGTCCCATTTTGTGCTTTTTTTAAAGTATGAATTCAAGTGTATAATGGTAAACACATGTAAATAAAGGCTACTGGCACCTACTTCCCCCAGTACGGCTATTGTGAATGGATAAGTATGACTAACCCTTAGAAACACACAGTGACTATGTATTTGTGACTTATATCAGATTTATCTCTGGTCTGTATAGGAGAAACTCATACTCTCCGATGAAAAATATTTTGCTATTGACCACTCATTTGCCAGTAGTGAGAACAAAAGACTGTACTTTGTTTTGAGAACCTTCAAAGCAGCAAGCAATGTAAAGTGACTGCAATGTCTTGAGTAGAACTGATCATTTTAAGTACTCATATCAGTGGTATTGATCTTGGAGATTTCTACTTCCCATGCTTTCCTGAAAATATTTATCTTCTGTTTCTAAATGACAGCTATGAATACGGTCCTGAAAAGTACTGTCCATTCATAGTATATTATTTTGACAAATTATTTCAACACTTTATCTAGGTGTTTTCCAAATATCCAGTGACGTACTAAGGCCATTTAGGTCCTGATTTTCATCTAGGGCTTGTTTTTTTTTTTTGCTTGTTTTTTTTTTGGAGAGGTTTTCTCTAAGGGCACGTGCACTTGCCAGAAAGACAGAGAGAGACAGAGAGATAGAAAGCAAGAAATATCACCCCCTAGGAGGATGGCCACACTGCAATCCCTTCTCCTCCATTCTCCCCTCAGGATATTGGGCATGCATGCACATGCGCCCGGAGTGAGTTCAAGCCGCTTGGTCCAGGACTTGAACCACAGTCAACTACATGGGAGTCCAGTGACATAGCTGTTATGCTAACTGCTGGTCCCTAGGCCTTGTATTTTTTATATTGCTTAGTGCGAACTGACCCTCTACATTAATATGATCAGAGGGATTTCATAGCTTGTTATTTATTGGCCAGCTAACTGGAAATCAGACAAATATGGCAATTTATCAAGTATAAATCAATAAAGTTAACAAATAAGTTAACAATTCATAAAGAGGAAAGGGGTTAGGGGAAACACTTGGCTCCATTTGTCCTACTGAAATGGGGAATGTCTGTTATAGTGGAGCCCCTCCAAGACATTGAGGATTCTAAATCCCTATTTTAAACCTTAAAAGATTTAAGGGAGAGGATAGATATCCTATGACATCCTATTGAAATAATTCCTTCCTCTCTCCTTTCTTCTAATTTACATCAGATATAGAACTTTCCATTTCAGGTTCTAGTTTTATTGAGTTTTGGACTCCTTTCCCATAGTATGACATCATCATCATAATTAACAATATTGAACACTTATTGTGTACTAGCAACTGTTCTGTGTGTTTTGCATGTATTGACTAATTTTCACCACCCACAGGTAGGTACTATTATTCTCATTGAGGCCCAAATATACAACATACCTAAGACCTCCTAGCTAGTAAGTGATATAGCTAGGATTCAAACCTAGGGTGTTTGGTTCCAGAATCCATGCTGATAACCATTGTGCTATCAACTATCAACCTCAAAAGATACATATGAAAAAATTATGCAAAATAAGTCTTTATTGTTAGGCCAAGGTCTAATTTACTTTTGTGTTTTAGTATTACACTTAACAGTCAGCATTCTCTTAGATGACATTTAGGTGACCCAGTTTATACATTCGTAAGATGAGTGACCAGTACTTGGGATGTGGTCTGTTAACTGACATGGATGGATGTCAATTCAGTGATCTTGGAGGATAGCATTTAGATGGAGAATATGCATTTGCAAGGTGTACCATAACTTTTTTTTTCTCCCTCCCTGTGATTCATCTGATAGTTTCTGTAGTATGAGATACATTTTCCATTTTTTCTGAAAACCTACTACAATTCAGGAAATTAGAACCAGTGAGTTTCTGGGGGCCATCCATCAGGTGCAAAATCAGATGCTGATTTGTCACCAACTGGCAGGCTCTTTGCTTTGCCATTTCAGAGCATGAGAGGACTCCAAACCTTTTTTGTGGTTGGAGTGTCCCTGGAAGTTGATTCATGTTTTCATTGCGATTTCTTTTACAACACATCTTGGGGTAATGCCTTTGACTAAAAGGGATATTTTTCTAATGTCTCTGCTTTAATTTAAAAGCAACCAAATTTATGTTTTCCAACTTATCTGCAAAACTAAAAATACACGTGCCTAAGAAAACAGGGGTTTCTAATGAAAATGCTGACATAATCTCATTAATGCTAAGATTTTGAACAGTCTGCCATTTGGGAAAGTAGTATTTTTGTGTCCTGTAAAATACCAAACATCTGCTGGCAATGAGCATCCTTAACACCTTTTGGGTTTCTTTTCAGCTATGTTGAAAGCATCTGGAAATGAATGAAACTTCAGAGAACACAGACAAAAAGTTTGAAACAAGTCCTTTTTATTAAAAAGCCATTTTATAAGAATAATGGAACTCAGAGGGCAAATTACAACCACTATTCAAAGCAACACGGTAGCACAATGTTTTTGAATGTACAGAACTTGCACACAGATCTGAGACCCAGCAATGGGGCTATGGACTAAGGGCTGATATAAAAGGTCAAATAAGAGGCATAAAGGGATACTATGATTGAAGCTAAGAAGCAAAACTTTTATTCCAGAGTTCAAAATAGAGGCCAGAGTCAGAAGCCTAGCCTAGGTCAACAGTGTTAGCAGGATTAACAAAAGAAAATAAATTAAAGCATGTGTTATCTTTTTGATTTTTAAAATGTTTCCTTTATTTTCCAATCAACAAATAAAATTATGTATATTTATCATGTATAACATGGTGTTTTGAAATATGTATACATGGTGGGGGACCATCAGGTGATATGGTGGTTAAGGAGCTGGGCACTCCCACATGGCTGACCATGGTTCGAGTCTTGGACCCAATGGCTTGCGTTCTCACTTTCCCTCTGTGTGTCTAGTCAAATTAAAAAAATAAATGGGTAAATTAAAAATTAAAAAATTAAATAGGGACCAGCAGTTGATGTAATTATTATATTGCTGGACTCCCATGTAGTCGACTGTGGTTCGTGTCCTGGACCCAGTGACTAAACTCATGCCAGGAATGTGTGCGTGCGTGCGTGCCCAAGATCCCTAGAGGAGAATGGAGGAGAAGTGATTCCAGCGTGGCCATCGCCCCTGGGGGGTTATTTCTTGCTTTCTGTCTCTCCCTGTCTTTCTGGTGAGCACACACACCCTTTAGTAAACCCACCCCCCAAAAAATGAAGTAAATAATTCTTTAAAAAAAACAAATAAAAATACATATACATGGACCATGAAACATGTATACATGGAATTGCTTAACTGGGTTAACTAGCATATGTATTATCTCACTTTTTTGTGGTATGAACACTTAAAATATACTTGAAATGCAACACATTGTTATTGACTTTAGTCACTTCACTGTACATTTGATCTCTTGAATTTATCCCTACTATCTCTTCAGTTGTCTGGAAAGTCATGACACATTTTTGCATAGAAAAATATATCGTGACTTTCTTGACAACCTAACAATTAATGGAAGCCTATGTTATTATTAGGATCCCCTATCTAGTCTCCCCCTAATTAGCCTCATAACCATTTTCCCCACCCTTGCTAGTTACTACATTGCTACCAGAATCCTTACTGAAGAACATATCAAGTGATGTTTTTCCCTTACTCAAAAACATTGAATGATTTACTATAGTCTACTAAAAAAACTGTCAACAACTTTAAGGTTTTCATGATCTGGTCCCAAACTACTTTTTCAACCTTCTCAAATATAGATGTTCCTCAACTTACAATGGGGTTCCTTCCTGATAAAGCCATCTTATGTTGAAAATATCCCAATTGAAAATGTATTTATTCTTTGTCCTGCTACTGCTATCAACTGAGTGTATGACATGGGGCCAGTGATTTTTCTTCTCTAGGCCTTAGTTTATTCATCCATAAAGTGAAGAGTTCAGAGTCAGCTTCTTGGCATAGAGGTAATTCACTGTTCAAGAATTCAAAGTCCACCTGGTGACCATGGTTCGAATCCCCAGCCTGGTTAACCTGAAACATGTTGGGCACTTATAAAAGTACCCAAGGTCCAACAGGCTGGAGAACTATAGGAAGGAGCATGACCAGACCCTGTGCAGGATGCTTTTCTCTCTGTCTCTTTCTTTCTCATGCACATGTTCTTTATCATAAATAAAGAGGGAAAAAATGCCATACCAAAAAATTCGATAAAATGAATTGAAAAACACAATGGGATTGTACTAGATATTCCCTAAGGTTCCTTATATTGCTAATTTTCTAAGGGCTCCTTATCACATATCTCACTTTATTTAAATTACAATTGGACATTTTTATATCTCTCAACATAGCATCTTACCCATCATATACTTCAAATAGTTATTGACTTAACCAGTCCTGAATACTTTATACTCCTTGCCTTTTGTCAAAGATGACACTGGCCATTGACTCTGTAACTTGATTGTAGTTAATGTAAATATATATATAGATATGAGTTAAGAAAAAGGTAAAGACCAATTTTCAAAGGTCACTTAATAAAACAAAGAAGAGCTATATTGGGTAAAATGATTTTGTTGGGAATTATTAACATTACCTAATTTCTATAGAAAAGATCATATACATTTATTAGATGCAAAATAATTTGGTAATTTTTTTTGCAATATATAGTCTTCTTTGACAAAACAGCAGTAATTATAGAAGATGTATCATGTAGGTCTATAATCTTGTGGTCTGAAACAGGGCTATTCGCCTTAAAATGAGAAGTTTTGTAGTCTTCAAATATGTTCAACTGGCACTTGCTTTGTTATAATAGTTCCCTTAGAGATTGGCTGGAATCACATCCATGCTATCCAGATGTGCATTCACAGCTGTGAGTATAAATTACGATGTATGGGCATAATGCAAAGTACCTAGTTTGCATAATCTTTCCCAGATGCAGGATTTTTCTTAAGTTTTCATAAAGGGTTGTCACTAAACCTGAGCATCATGGCTTGGCTTCTATTTTCTGAGTCCCAGAACTGCCTCAGCTGTTAACTTGGTGAAGCCAGTCATGTTACCAGATGTTATTTTTCCAGTGCTGCCATTTCATTGAAAGACGTGGACCCATGCTAACCATTGCTGCCCAACTTTTTCTTTTCTTTTCTTTCTCAGTAATTCATATAAATGTATTACCTGAATGTCATGACAAGT
>NW_006206561.1:166339-174633 GCF_000334495.1 Tupaia belangeri chinensis
ATATATATATATATATATATAGTGTGTGTGTGTGTACAAGTATATATACTATATATATAGTACCATACAGAAAAAGAACATCAATTTATAGATTGAAAAACCAAAGTATGTAGAGGTTAAGTAAATTACCTAAAGAATGTAACAGTCAATATTTGAATCTAGGCAGTCTGTCTCCAGAGTCTGTGCTCTTAACTATTAACTGACACTGGAGAAATTGGAATTAAGAGAGTAAGCAGTACAAAACAGGTGGCAAAGAAAACAATACTGTGGGCCTCTTGATCTGTTTCAACTACAGCAACTCTACTCTTCTCTCGTTTATATAGTGGGGTTTAGTGTGAGCTGTTAATTAAAGAAAGGATTCTTTTGCTAAAAATGTGAAACACTATCAACAAGTATAGACTTCAGAGAGGCCTAAAACCTTTGCCTGCTAACTGATTCTTGGAAATAGATCTTTTATTTATTCATTTTTGCAGGAAATATGCAGGTGTATATTGAGTTGTTTCCAGTTATTTGCAAATTATGGATGGGCAGGCACATATGCAGGTATTTTCTGGATGGCTAAGAAGGGTTAGTGTTGAAAAATGCATAAATTAGTTCCTTACCCAGATTTGTTGTTATCATGGACAGTAGAGTACTTTAAGCAGACTAACTAGACCATTATGGAAGCTTATCACTCCAGTTGGGAACAAGACTCTCTTGCTCTGTGTAACTGTCAGAGCTGTATCTGTGTAAGTTGTGCCTGTTAGCCACATTATGACCCTATTGTGTTAGAAATCTGTCTTTTAACCGTACACCCTTTCATTTCAAGATGAGAGATGTAAAAGCTGTAAAGCTATGTGACAAGAAGTCATCTAAGGGGGAGCCAGTGGAATGATGGTTAAGACTTCTGGATCCCACATGTGCAACTGTGCAATTTGAGTCCTGGACCTAGCAGCTTGAGAAACACACTGGGTGCATATGCATGTGTGCCCAAAATCTTGAAAGAGGAGTGGAGGAGAAAGGATTGCGGGTGCCCATCCTCATGGGGCAGGGGGCTTCTTTCTCACTTTCTCTCTCTGTTTCTCTCCAGCAAGCACACACTGTCTGGCAAAATTAAAAAAAAAATCTGAAATTCAAAATATTGACTCTGGTTTCAAGGCCAAGAAGCAAAGTCTTTGGTAGAGCCAGAAATCCTAGGAGGCCTCATTGCAACTGCAACCACCATCTAGCATCTTCCCTATAGCAAATTAAACAAGCAAACAAACTTCTTAATAAATATTTCTTAATAAATCACTCAGTGTTGTTGGTGTTGGTTTTTTGTTATAGCAACATTAATGGACCAAGACAGCTATCTTAGTTTTCTTTTGAAGGGTAAGGTGTGCTATATACCATCAGCTATTTGAAGTTCAGCCATTGTTGTGGAAGGTATGAACTGAAAGTACTAAATTTCACAAGAATAAGTGTGTAATGAAGTCTAAAGAAGTAATTTCAGCCAAGTACAGAGGTGTACCTTTATTCTCAGCTACTCAGGAGACTGAGAAAGGAAGATTGCGAGTTCAAGGTCAGCCTGGACATCATAGTGAGAATCTATCTCAAAAGAAGAAAGAAAAGAGAAATAAAAAAAGAAAAGAAAGGAAAAGAAAGAGAAGAAAAAAATAATTTCTTTGAAGGTAGGAGTCTAGCCTATGTACAGGTCTCTACACATTATATACAGTGAGTGATATGGAAAAGCTAAGTGAAAATAACTCAAAAGAATGTTAGACCTTAGTCTTCTTATATTTTAGGTAGCAACTTAAATGCTCAAGAAGCTTGATGTAACATTTTCATCACCACACCCCCACCACCATCATCATAGCAAATCCAATTTATTTACTCTTTTCCAGATAACATTTATATTTAATAATTATCATAGCAACCCTGTAAGTTAAGTCTTCTTATGACCTCTATTTTATGAATGAAAATCTGAGATTTAAACAACTTGCCTAAGATCATACAACTAGGAAGTATTGGAGCCATGATTCAAAGCCAAAAAGACTAACTCCAGAACTTATGCCTTAACTACAATGTTTTGCTACAATCTATTATAGAGGAGGTTCACCTATTTACATCACCATGCAAGGAAGTACCTAGATGACCTTATTCAAAGATTGTCCTGCACTTTAAATTCCTAGGAAAGTGTCCTATAGAGAATTGAGTGTATTATATATGGAAAACTGAGGTAAAGATCATATAAAGAACTTAAAAAAAAAACTGGGGGGCCAGCAGGTGGCATAATGGTTGAGATGCTGGACTCTGATGTGGTCTACTGCATTCAAGTGGTCTACTGCATTCAAGTCCCAGACCTGGTAGCTTGAAACTCACACTGGGCACATGTACATATGTGCCCAAAATCCTGAGCAGAGAATGGAGGAGAAGGGATTGCAGCTTGGCCATCACCCCGGGGGATGATTTCTTGCTTTCTGTCTCTCTGTCTCTGTCTCTCTGGTGAGTGAGTGCACATGCTCTATAGCAAAAATCTCTCTCTCAACAAAACCACTTAGGGAGAAAATACAACATCCCCAGAATCTCTGCTTCTTTCTACTCATTTTTAGGTTTTTTCCTTATTGAAAATACTGAGCTGTAGACTCTCCTATATTTAACTTGTAAATCACGTTGTAATCAGTGTTGTTTTACTCCCACACACCTTCCATTTTACCAACCATATCACCCCTCCAACAGTGTCAGCACCAGGAATGTTGGGCAGAAGCCCAGTAGGAGGTGGCCCCAGTGTTATTTATCAGTTTATAGGCTGCAGAATAAAGTATATGTGATAATTGATTTACTCTTCATCAGCCTTTGAGGCTGATAACTCAATTAGCATGTCAGATTCTAACTATATATCTCTTTCAAAAAATCCTCAAAGGTGATTTCTTATTTTGTGTTAGGTAAGGTGTGAGGGGTTTTTGTTGTTGTTGCTTATATTTTATGAAAAGTTCTTATTTTCTTTGACTAATTTCATCAAAAGGACCAGTGTTACCTTAATATTTTGGCTTCTTTCTTCCTTTTAAATCTGCATGTTTTAAGAAAGATTGATTACATTTTGAAGCAGGCAGATAAGAAAATAAGAATTTAAAAATATTGAGTGAAATAATTTAGAATATCAGTCCCCAGTTGAGAAAGAGTATATATTCTACTGATTTGCAGGGTTGTATGTGCTCAGTAGAACAAATTACTGGCCTTGGGCAAAGGACTAGAGGGATGTTGAGGGCAAGTCTGGTCCAGGCCTAAGTTACAATTTTAGAACAGAGGATTTTAATTGGGCTAAATAATAAAAAATATATATATATGTTTTGAGCAGAGCACACATGCCTTTGCATACATATTATATATATAAGAGAACACATAAAAATATTATGGGCATTTAATTTTTTCTTCTTGTGTCCTGTGAATATTTTTTATGACTTTAGCATATAGGTGCCCTACTTTGAAGACCACAGACCTAGAGGTTATACTTGTATGAACCTGCGTGAGTTCCTTAAATCATCTGGACTTTGGTTTTCCATAAGTGATGTAAGAGGATAGAACTAAGTACAGTTTTAAGTTTAATTTTATGCTGCTTATTCTATACCTTTTCCTAAGGTATTCGATTGGGCTTTAGTCATTCATCCAGGATGAGGTTTCAGCTGCTGGTGTAGTGGCATTTTGAGCCAGATTATTACTGAAGATTGAGAACAATATTACTTCAATTAGAATCCCTCCAATAGCATTTTCACATTCATATTCATAGGGCTGGCTATTTTAACAAGGCCAAATATAATTTACTAAGTGAAGGTAATATCACAGTTTGTTTTACCTATGTGCTTTCTGTATTTTCACTCAATCTATTCCCTCTGTTCTTTATTAAACCACTTAGAGATATTAATTGATATAGGATTTCTTTCTTTTTTCTTTTCTTTTCTTTTCTTTCTTTCTTTCTTTTTTTTTGCGATAGGGTGTGTGTGTGCTTGCTGGAGAGACAGAGAGACAGAGAGACAGAAAGGGAGAACACCCCCCAGGGGGGATGGCTATGCCGCAATCCCTTCTACTCCATTCTCCTATTGGGATCTTGGGCATGCACACACACACCCCTGGTGTGATTGTTAAGCCACTGGGTCTGGACTGTGGTTGGTCATATGAGAGTCCAGTGCCTTAACAACCATACACCTGCTGGCCCCTGATTTAATGTTTTTTAACAATGGAAATTTATCTTCTTCAAACCTAAAGCCTTTATATGAAAGGAAGTACCAAAATTCAATAAATAAAGGAATCAGTTATTTAGTTTAGTGGTTATTGGATAAAGATCAATACTGTCTTGTTAAAGATAATCTGGGCTTTAGCAGACTTGTTTGTAAGATCTATCTTGGCTACAATTTTCACATGTTTAAAGTGTAGAGATATATAATTCTTAGCATGCCTATAAAATATTAAAATCCTGTGGCCATGTTAAATTTTCTTTCCTAAAGTTATAAGAAAATAGTACCTTCTGTACTATAGCAAAATGGGAAATCTAGTGTATTTTTCAATATTTGAATTCTAGTTTTGTTGTTAGGTAAATTAATAGTTTTTTTCTGGGACCGGCAGTTAGAGTAATGGCTATGTTGCTGGACTCCCACGTAGTCAACCGCGGTTCGAGTCCTGGACCCAGTGGCTTAAAACTCACACCGGGCGCATGTGTGTGCATGCCCAAGATCCTGAGAGAATGGAGGAGAAGGGATTGTGGTGTGGCCATACCCCCTGGGGGTCGATTTCTCGCTTTCTATCTCTCTGTCTCTCTCTGTCTGGCAAGCGCACGCATCCTATAGCAAAAACCTCTCCTAAAAAAAAAAAAAAGAGTAAAAAAGAATATGTTATTTCTTAGTAGTGTTTTGAGTTGGTGAGATGAATTCCTTCCCTTCACATGACTACTATGAAGGCATTGTAAAAGCACTTCAGGGCATCACAGGAAGTCTAGTTTTTCAGTTCTCAAAGAATGAAACATTTTGGCTTATGGAATCAAGGAAATGACTTAACACATACACTTATCCTTTTCCACACCCATTAATAATGTTAGAATATAGTTCCATTTAGCTATTTTAAGTTACTATCATTTACTTCTTTGATTGAATTCTTAGGTAATTTTTATTTGTATATATTAATTGGGCATTGATCATTTTGTCACCCAGAATTCATTCACTTTTCTTTTTGAAAGTTTAGCTTTATTTTCTCTTTGTAGGTCATCACTCCCTGCTCTCAGTCCATAAGCAGGTACATGATCTAGGCCTAAGTCAATTAGAGCTTCACACCCTAGATTTCTGTGATTAGTTCAGGGATGGGTATATAACTCAACTGGAGGAAAAGATTCATGATTAGACTTTAGTGGACACTTCTGGGAAAAAGGATCATGCTCTTGACAATGGACTTTAGAGTTGTGTAATGTAAATTGTGGAGTTGGTACAGCCATCTTATGACCATGACGAACAAATCCAAAATGGAAGAGAGCAGAGGTTCAAGCCAAAGGTTGAGAGAATGGGATCTTGAATACTTTGCCTGAAGCTTCAATACAGACCTGCTTATCTGGGATTTTCCATCATATGATCCAATGTATTGCCTTAGGGTTCTGTTTTGTCACATGCAAACAGAAGGATCCATTTGACCACTCTTGCCCAATCCCATGGCAAGGCTTAGGCTTTATATAGCTACTCATAGTGCCAAATGCTTCAACATGAAGGGGTAAGGGGTGGGGGGGGGGATGAAAAGGGAGAGAGGATACAAACAAACCTATTTAAGCACTTTGGCCTGGATTAGCAGAATAGATTGAAATGAAGCATGCTTATTTTCTTAATGGTAATTTATTTCACTAGTATTTTTAAAAAAGTGATATAATGTGCCAGGCACTATGCTAGACTCTGGGCCTTCAGAGTTTAAAGATAGTTCATTGTAGCGGGGGATGATTCCAACAGCAGTGAGGTAGAGATTAATTAGGAAGGGCACCAGGGGAGCTGTGGTAGAAAAGTGACAAGAAGGTCATACAAAGACAGCCAGCTATATTTCAGTTTCTTTAAAAATCTAGTTTCTTTCTCCTTTATCACCTGCCCCTGCAGGTGAACTCCAAATGGAACCAACAATTGTCACCTCCCCTGTAGGTCTTACACAAGAACAATTAGAGTCAAGGGCCAAGGGCCAGACAATTCCCATCTTTGGAATCTAAAGTACCTGGCCCCAGTGGAAACCATGAGATAGTCTGATATACCCAAAATACACAGCAAAGAGCCTCAATTAGGGCCAAAGTGCACCTATACCATGAGTCTAAATGATATAAGCATTCTTGTGACCATTAACCAATAGTCTGATGGCCCAAAGCTTTTAGACAAAGAGAGTGTCCTTACCTTTGTACCCACTCCAAAATGAGGAAAAATAACTGGACCCATCTAGCAGGTGACCTCAACCATGAAGGGAACACATACACAAGCCCCTCCTGACAACAAACCTGGACAAAACCCCTCCTGACCAAGATTAAAACCCCTCACCTCAGTTCCTCTTCAACCACCCATTCTTGAAATCCCTCCCTGCTTGGGAGCTCTGTTTCTTCTTTCCTCTCTTAATAAACTCTACTTTACCATACTTTCCCTGTATCTGTGTCTCTAACTTTTCATGAGCATGATACAAAGAACTGTTCCTGTATTAGGTATTGTGCCATGTACTCGAAGTTCCTTCAGTACCAGTAACCCTTGTGGGAGAATATCCAAAAGACATCTAAAATAGGCAACTTGAACCCAGCTCTATAGTGTGAACATGGGGCAGCTAAGTGGAGAAGGCCATTGTAGGCAAAGGAAATGATTTGAGGCAATGAGGTAGCTTTGTTAGGAGTTTCTGACCTTTGAGTGCCTTATGTAGTTACTGGTAATAGTGAAAAGGATTCAAAATAGAAGTAAGTTTTGTGCATGACTAACCTGTAGTTTCTTGTGTGCCAAAACAGTAAATTAAAGGGCTTATACTCCTGTTTAGAAATGATGCCAGTGCCTAGATCTGAGCCAGAGTGATAGTGTGGATTTAGCTTCTCCAAAGAATGCAGACCACGTTATCTGAATATATGTTTGTACTTCCAACAGGATGCCAGTTCCAACAGGATGCCAGTGCAGCATAAAGACTATATCGTAGATGTATTATCTGCCTTCAAGGAGGGTAAAATTTGAAGTGTGCTACTTTGATAATAAGCAGAGAAACAGAATTGAGGCAGCAAAATTCACATACTTCATTGATTTTTGACCACATATTTACCTCATTTGCAAGTCAAATATGTTATGCAGAACAGAAAGCAAATAAACATATGTAATTTGTACATGAATGGGTACATATCTGTAAATTATTCATTAGTGGTACAGCAGTCACTTTTCTGATAAAACATGATACCTTAACCTTCTCCCTTACCATAATCCATTCTGCTCTTTTACCAGCCATGCTAGAAATCTCTCTTATTTCTGCTACCTAGCTGCCAGTATTCCTACTCTAGCACTGCATCAGATTTAAATGGTTTCTAATGTGCACTGAATGTCAGCAGTCTTCTAGGTGCCCTGGAGGAAGAAGAACTCTGCCTGGGCATTCATTCTAAATTAAGCATAATGATTAGTGCTCAATTGTAAAGATTTGCAAATTATATTTTCAAAATACCTTATCATCTTAAAGCCACTTTCCAGCAGCCAAGTATTAATACTTCTCAGATTCTCATTTACTTCAGTACAAGCCATCTACAACCAGGGTCGATGGTGCTTTAGAAGAGAACAGCTCATAGTTGTAGATGATCAAATGATCAGTGACCATTAAAACACACAGGGGAGTTGTGTTTTGGAATTTTAAAATGTTTCAATCAAAGGGAACATAAAAATAGTGGTAGGGAGATATAACTTGTTATAGGTGTACCTACATCTTGGAAAATCTCCCATTTAAAAAATATTCAAGTTTAATAGCACTAATGGGGGGATTAGTGGCATTTCTGAAGGATTTAGTTGAGGAAGGTTTGTTAAATATGTAATGCATCTGCTGCTTTTAAGTGTCGGCTTTAATGGATTATGAACTCTCTGGTGAGATGGATAGCAAGGAAACAAAGGTCAAGTATTTAAACTAATGTCAATTGAAAAATGAAGATGAACTATCTCTGCAATTATAATGTGTTAATGGGGAAAAGAATTCAATTTACAATTAGCAGAGCATCTGCATGCACGGAAGCACTTGTGTTTGAAGGCCATAGAAGGGAATCCTGGTATGTGTAATAGCAAAAAACATAACGTGCTTAATCAGCCCACATAATTAGTTAAGTTGTG
>NW_006206561.1:174669-237381 GCF_000334495.1 Tupaia belangeri chinensis
TAGGGAAAGTGGGAGAGGGAGGGAGGAGGGATATCTCTTAGAGAGTAATTTGGTTGATTAAATTCATAGATATGTGGGGGAGGGTTGGAATACTGAGAGAGAAGTGCCACTATTTGTCTGGCTGCCACATGTACTTGGGAACAGGAGTCATTTCCACTAGAATCCGCCAATGCTCTTTTCCTTACATGTATTCCTTTCTATTTATTTATATAGAGAGATTTTTGCTGTAGGGTGAGTGTGCTCACCAGAGAGAGAAAAAGAAAGTGAGAAATCATACCCTCAGGGGGATGACCATACTGCAATCCCCTCTCCACCATTCTCCTCCTGGGATTTTAGGCATGCACCTGGCATGAGTTTTAAGCCACCAGGTCTGGGACTCGAATCGCAGTTGACTTCGTGGAAGTCCAGCGATTATGCCATCTGCTGGTCCCATGTGTATTCCTTTATTCAATACACACACATGTATTTTAAGATGTTTTTGCCTTAGGGCATGTGTACTCACCAGACCACACACACACACACACACATACATACATACATATATATATATTATTTTATATTGTAAAAAAAAGAGAGAGAGAAATCATCCCTCCAGTGGGGATGGCAATGCTGTAATCCTTTCTCCTCCATTCTCTTCCTGGGTTCTTGGGCATACATGCACACATGCTCGGCATGAGTTTCAAACCATTGGGTTCAGGACTTGAACTGTGGTTGGCCATGTGAGAGTCTAGCGACTTAAATGCTATGCCATTTGCTGGTCCCCCTCTTTTTAAAAGCTTATTTATTTATTTATTTATTCCATGTGCAAGAGACATGTAAACAGAGACACCAACCCTAATAGGGTCTTGACACCACACCCAGGCTTAGCCAGCCCCTGGTGAGTCACAGGTGTGACTAGTGTGCTCACAAAGGTCCCTAAACATAAAGCCAGAAACTTCTCCCATTGGTCAGTCTCACAGAGTATCATATTTTACTGCTGTACCACCACCTGGCCTCAACAGATGTATAGTTTCTGAGCAATTATATGTATAGGCATATGACATCTGGGGAAAAAAGGAAAATATTGGGGGTAGGTGAAATATCAGGGTACAAGTTGGAAGAGTCCTCGCAGTAGTGGTAAGAGTAAGTGAATCTGTACCATATATAGAGAGATAGCATTGCTTTGGCCATATTCTTGAAACCTTGAAGACTTCCATTTATACTTGTATATCTTGAAAGGCTCATTGGAGAACAATGCGTTTGGATGCTAAATGGGGAAATGGGGACAATAGGGTTACTCTCTTAGCTTTGGCATCAAGTTATAATCTGACCTTGGACCAGTCCTTAAACTTTTTGTGCCTCAGTCTCCTTGTCTAAAAAAAGGATAATTCTGTACTACCATGTGCCCTAGCCTCACATGGATGAACTCAGGATTAATTAGATTAAAGAACTGATCAGTGAAGCATATTAAAGCTCCTCAGAGGTGGGCACTAAGTGAGCAGGACGAATAACAATTCGAATGTCAGCTATAGAGCTGTAATTGGGGTTCATTTTAAATGGGTCACTTTGTGAAAACCAGGACAAATGGTATTTTAAAAAAGAAATGGTACAGTTTATAATAGTTTTAGATTGACAGAAGAATTCAGCTAACAAAGAGAATTCACATGTACCCAGTACTGAATTTCCCCTGTTGTTACTGTCTCACATTACTATAGTATATTTGTAAATTAATGAACTAATATTTATGCATTATCATTAAGTAAATTCTGTATGTTATTTAGATTTTCTTCATTTTTATTTAGTGCTCTTTTTTTTTTCTGTTCCAGATTACATCCAGGAAATCACATTTTGTTTAGCTCTCATGTCTCTTCTTGCTGTGGTAGCTTCAGGGACTTTCCTCTCCTTTCCTTACCGCTGCCCCCTCCAGAGATTTTTGCCTTAGGGTGCATATGCTCGCCAGAGAGAAAGACAGAAACAGTGAGAAGGAAAGTGAGAAATCACTCTTTAGGGGGAATGGCCATGCCACAATTCCTTCTCCATTTTTCTCCCAGGATCCTGGGCACACATGCACCCAGCATGGGTTTCAAGTCACCGGGTCCAGGAGTCCAGTCATGGTCAGCAATATGGGAGTCCAGCATCATGACCACTATGCCATCTACTGGCCCCAGACTTTCCTTATTTTTGATGGCCTTAATATGTAGTAAAATACATATAAAATTTACTATGGTAGCCATTTTTTTTTAAAAGAAATTAACAGAAGGCGTTTGTGCTCACTAGAGAGATACAGAGAGAGAGGAGGGGAAAGTGATAAAGCATCCCACCTGAGAAATGGTCAGGTCACAATCTTGTCTTCATTTCTCCCTTCTTTTAGGATTTTAGGCTTGTTCACACACATGCCTGGCATGTTTTTCAAGTCACCAGGTTCAGGATTTAAGCTGCAAGGTCGGCCATATGTGATCCAGCTGCCTTAACCATCAGACCTCAGGCTGGTCTGCATGTTAACCATTTTTAAGCATCTGTTGGGTTGCCTGGAAAGTTATGATGCATTTTTACATAGAAAACCAGAAAAATATGTCATGACTTTCCCATGACCTAATAGTGTCATTAGTTACATTCACACTGTTGTGCAACCATCACCACTATCCAGAACTCTTTTCTTTTTTTTAACTTACCAAAGGGCATGTGTCTTCACCAGAGACAGAGAGAGAGGGAAAGTGAAAAAGCACCCACCATGAGGAATGGTCATATCATAATTCCTTTTCTTCCTCCCTTACAGATTTTTGGATATGCATGCATATGTGATTCATGTGTTTTACAAACTGCCAAGTCTCTAGGACTCAAACCATGCAATCAGCCATGTGGGATCCAGTTCCTTAACCACCAGGCTACTGGCTGATCTCAAAACTGTTTATCTTACAAAATGGAAACCTTGTACCCATTAAGCAGTAACTCCTCATCCTCGCTCCCTCCAGCTTTTAGTAACTACCATTCTACTTTCACTCACTCTTACACTCCTAATCTCTCTTTCTTTTTCTCTTAATTTTTTTCTTTCTTCTTTCTTTCTTTCTTTTTAATTTTTAACATAATAGGAGAGAGTAAAATAATTATGAATGGTGATTTAAAGGCAGAAAAATGTAGCCTACAGCATGGGAGATATAAGGTGGGGATGGGAACAAAACTAGAGTTGGTCTATAGGGAGAAGAGTTAGATGACAGTTAAAGAGATCCCTGGAAGATATATTTGAGACTTGATATCTTAGTGATGCCTATATTTTTTCCAATATGCAGGAAGACTAAACAAAACTGATAAAAAGTGATTTTTTTCATCTTAAATGAGAATAAAGGTGTTTTTCCTCTCTCTAATGAGTATAGATTAAGTACATATATAGTCTGCAGTCCAGGAAACAATGTCAGACAGAGATATAAAGTGAATTCAACAACAACAATGAAAAAAAACCCACTAAAATATGAACATCAAACAAATCCTGGGGGGAGGGAGAACTGCATATTGCAGAAGTGCTTACCATATGTTATTTATGGGGTACTTAAATCATTTATATTTATCCAGCTATTTGGATGATTGTCAATGACAGCCTCTGATTTTGAAAAGTCACCACCATTTTGAGAACACCAATCATGGTGCCTATATAATCATAGGGAACTGTTCAATCTAGTATTTGTATCTCTGATATCTCTCTATCACAGCAACATGGCCCCATAGACAGAGACAGGGTAAGCCATTTTCCAAAATGACTAAGAATAGGATGTCTATTTCAGTTATGGTGTTCCTGTAGTATTGTTTAGGCTTTATAGGCTGCTATGTTCCAACAGGTCTCACTTGATGGTGGTTTTGTATTGATTATAGAATTTCTCTTAATATTATTTTATTTCTAAGACTTGATATTCTTTCCCTTTCTCTACTTCCATGGGATACCCTCTGGTACTGGAAATTGGGAAAAAGAAAAAAAAAAGTAATAATGCAGTCAACCTAGTCCTAGCTGAACAACATATTTCTATTTTTTTCCATCTGCCATGAATTCTGTATTCTGACAAGGGCTTGACCTTTGGAGAAGCATACCTCTCTTGGGTTGCTCCTGTGGTACATTTTTATCTCCCAGGTATTTTGGAAGTGATTTGCCTGTGCTAATGATTTGCCATCTAAACAGGTCAGTCCTTCACTGACTTACTCTCATCTGCATATTCCATGGAAGCCTATTTGGTATGGAAAGAATCACTCTTGCTTTTGGAGATTCTTTTCCTAACAGATTTATACAGAACAGAACTTCCACATCATTTGCAATGTGTCAAAATAAAGTGGAGTCCCTTGAGAAGTTTTCCAATAATGGCATAGTAGGAAATCTCAAAGCAAAGCTTTCTCTACTTTTCTTAAGTTTTAGTTTCTGGTTTTTGGGTTTGTTTGCAAGTCATAGAGACTCCTGTTTGTTAATTTAATTGACAGTGTTTTTTTTTTCCCCCACCTCATTATATAGCTATAGGTTAAAAAAATTAAACCCTTATTGTGAGTTTTAATTTTTAACATAATAGGAGAGAGTAAAATAATTATGAATGGTGATTTAAAGGCAGAAAAATGTAGCCTACAGCATGGGAGATATAAGGTGGGGATGGGAACAAAACTAGAGTTGGTCTATAGGGAGAAGAGTTAGATGACAGTTAAAGAGATCCCTGGAAGATATATTTGAGACTTGATATCTTAGTGATGCCTATATTTTTTCCAATATGCAGGAAGACTAAACAAAACTGATAAAAAGTGATTTTTTTCATCTTAAATGAGAATAAAGGTGTTTTTCCTCTCTCTAATGAGTATAGATTAAGTACATATATAGTCTGCAGTCCAGGAAACAATGTCAGACAGAGATATAAAGTGAATTCAACAACAACAATGAAAAAAAACCCACTAAAATATGAACATCAAACAAATCCTGGGGGGAGGGAGAACTGCATATTGCAGAAGTGCTTACCATATGTTATTTATGGGGTACTTAAATCATTTATATTTATCCAGCTATTTGGATGATTGTCAATGACAGCCTCTGATTTTGAAAAGTCACCACCATTTTGAGAACACCAATCATGGTGCCTATATAATCATAGGGAACTGTTCAATCTAGTATTTGTATCTCTGATATCTCTCTATCACAGCAACATGGCCCCATAGACAGAGACAGGGTAAGCCATTTTCCAAAATGACTAAGAATAGGATGTCTATTTCAGTTATGGTGTTCCTGTAGTATTGTTTAGGCTTTATAGGCTGCTATGTTCCAACAGGTCTCACTTGATGGTGGTTTTGTATTGATTATAGAATTTCTCTTAATATTATTTTATTTCTAAGACTTGATATTCTTTCCCTTTCTCTACTTCCATGGGATACCCTCTGGTACTGGAAATTGGGAAAAAGAAAAAAAAAAGTAATAATGCAGTCAACCTAGTCCTAGCTGAACAACATATTTCTATTTTTTTCCATCTGCCATGAATTCTGTATTCTGACAAGGGCTTGACCTTTGGAGAAGCATACCTCTCTTGGGTTGCTCCTGTGGTACATTTTTATCTCCCAGGTATTTTGGAAGTGATTTGCCTGTGCTAATGATTTGCCATCTAAACAGGTCAGTCCTTCACTGACTTACTCTCATCTGCATATTCCATGGAAGCCTATTTGGTATGGAAAGAATCACTCTTGCTTTTGGAGATTCTTTTCCTAACAGATTTATACAGAACAGAACTTCCACATCATTTGCAATGTGTCAAAATAAAGTGGAGTCCCTTGAGAAGTTTTCCAATAATGGCATAGTAGGAAATCTCAAAGCAAAGCTTTCTCTACTTTTCTTAAGTTTTAGTTTCTGGTTTTTGGATTTGTTTGCAAGTCATAGAGACTCCTGTTTGTTAATTTAATTGACAGTGTTTTTTTTTTCCCCCACCTCATTATATAGCTATAGGTTAAAAAAATTAAACCCTTATTGTGAGACAGACATTATGTTAAGTGTTTTTGCATGCCCTTTCTTTATTACACCCATAGTACATTATCGGGACCATTTTACAGATGAAGAAGTTGAGGCTCAGAGTTTGTAAGAGGTTCTTCCAAATTCCATCAGCTAATAATATAGAAACAGATTCAAAACCAGTCTGTTTGAATCTAAGTCAGATGTTTTAAAGTAGTTCACTGATATTATATAGTGTATAGACTAAGGTATTATAACATGGAGATCCCAAAATACAATGGTTTTTATAATATAAAAATTACTTTCTCTTTTATTTTATAGTCTGAATGGAGCAACTCTGCTCCATGAGAGCACGTAAAGACTAAAATTTCTTCTACCTTGTGATTCCACCACAACCTAGGAATAAGTTTCCTCTGCATAGTCAAAATTGGATTGCTATTACATCTGCATTCCAGCACATGGGAAGAAGGACTTAAAAGGAAAGAGAGGTTATAGAGGTCAATTATTTTCATTTCTAAAAATTTGAAACAAGCCACATATATCATTTGTGCTTATATGCATTTGGTTAGTCATACCTAGTTGCAAGGGAAGATGGAAAGTCTCTAAATAAGCAAAAGTGTGTTTAGCCGGAATGCTAAGGTTTGAATATTTGTTTTCCCCCAAAAATTCATGTTAGAATACCTATTTGATAATATTAAGAGATGTGGCCTTAGAGAAGTGATTAAGTCATGGGGGTTTCCTCATCATGAATGGGATTAGTGCCCTTACAAGAAAGGTTTGAGGGATACCCTTGCTCCTTCTGTTGTGTGAGGATACAGCAAGAAAGTACCATGTTTGAAGCAGAGAAAGAGGCTTCATTAGACACCGCATCTGCTGGTACCTTGATTTGGAATTCCCAGCCTCCAGAGCTGTAAGCAATAAATTTCTGTTGTGTATTATTTCTCCAATATGTGTTTTTTTTGTTATGACAGCTCAAATAGAGTAAGCTACAGAACTTGGCATGCATTCTATTGAGTTGTTGGAAAAGTCATGATACATTTTTTCATAGAAATAATACATCATGACTTTTCCGACAATCCAGTATTTTTGCTAGAGGGCACATGTGCTCGCCAAAGAGAGGGGGAGAAACACCCCCTGGTGGGGCCTGATTGTGCTGCAGATTTTGAGCATGGGTACACATGCACCTGGTGTGGTTTTCAAGCCACTGGGTTTGGGATTCAAACTGGTCAGCTCATAAGGGCATTGATAATCTATTCCATGAAATCCTGAAAGAAAACTTTCCAAACCTAGAGAGATATTCAAAGATCCAGTCCCAAGAAATACAAGAGACCCCAAATAGAATCAACCCCAGAAGATCTTCTCCAAGACACATTATAGCCAGATTGACCAAAACCACAGACAAAGACAAGATACTAAGAGTGACAAGAGAGAAACATCTAATTATCTACAAAGTATATCCCATCAGGTTAACAGTAGACCTCTCATTATAAACAATGCCAGCAAGGAAAGAATGAGAAAATATGTGCAAAGTGTTAAGGAGAGAGCAATTTCAACCAAGAGTATTGTACCTGGCAAGTTTATCCTTCATACGGATAGAAAAGACAAGAACATTCTTACATAGGAGATTATCTTTTGCAGAGGAGAGAACAGCTGGAGTCAGGCACCCTGGATATTGTTGTATAATGGTTCAGGGATGGGGAACTTTATATAACAATTGTATTGACTTAAATATTCATACTAATATTCATTTAGTTTTATAGCCCTTCTTGAGAAGTTTGGCCTAGTGGACATTGATTAGTATTTACGTAGTTGTCAAACTTTTGCTCTGTCTATAGTCATTTTTCAGTTGCTCCTCTCTTGTAATATTGACAGCCGGAACCATCAAGTTAATCTCTTTCTGTAGACCTTTATTCTTACTTGCATTAGTTCAACATTTTTTTTTTTTTTGCTAAGCATCTTGCTCAGATAGAAAGGAAAACTTGGCCCCTGGAATATTGGTAATCCTTTAGATATGATCATTGTAACATTTCCTCATTTGTATCTCAGTGTGTGAAAGCATACAGGATCAGTAAGGGTCAGGAATAGTTTCCATGTTTTATAGCAAACTTATTTGAGTCTCAAATATGACTGTTACATAGATGATCTAATAGAGAAGTCACAGAAGCCATGGATACATGAAAGAGTTTTTCTTTTTTTTTTATTTAAAAAATTTCATTTATTCATTTTTTATTTTAAATTTATTTACATTCATTTATAGCATATAAAACTATATTTTTCATCCAGAATACACTGTATATTGGCTCAATCAAGGGTATTACTATACATGTTATCGTCAACATATAATTTTCCATTTCTTGTTTCTTATATATTTTGCTTCTTCCCCTCCCCCCACTTGATTCTCTATGTCTCACCCTCTCATTTCCCACCCTCCTCCCATTCTGTCTCTGGTATCTACAGTTGTTTTCCATGCCTTTTTCCCCACATTTTATTGATTCACTAAAGATCTTAATTAATCTAAATACTTTCAATAGCAAGCACTGCTGATATATACATATCTATGAACACGTGTCTGACTCAACTAACATGAGGATATGTGCTAAAGAGATTAGTAGTAGCTTTTCTGGACTTCCTTAAGGAAAATTTCATTCACGGAACTGAAAATGAAAAGTTCTTCTGCAGCTTGGTGTAAGTATAAATGCTTCTAGCCATTACGCTAACTGCTGGTTCCCTTCTTCAAGAGAATTTTAAAAAGTCACTCAAAAAACTGGATTGAGCAGAAAAACTGAGAAACTGAGAAAATGGACATAGAAGCAATAGAACATGTTTCTCTCTGTGAGTTCTCATTTTAGTGTAGAAGTTAGTGGGCAGATATGTGTGTTGTTTAATCTGATTTGAAGAAAAATGTAGAGACTAAAAAGTGACACCACAATACAGTGGGATGCTCTGCAAGGCTGATCCACATGTGAAAATTATGCATTGTGTCACAAGCACGCCATGCATATGCCCAACATCCAGTTGGTTGAAGTTAGGGGTAGATCATGATACTGGACCTTGTAGGGATGCTATCTCCCACTTTCCCACCATCTTTCTTTCTCTCACTCATGAAAAAAAAAATAGGTAAACTTAGAAAAAGAAATGTAGAGGTGGTAGACTTGGCAAGTATTCCTCTAATTCTCTTAATCTTTGGGAGGGCATGTAATAGGTCTTTCTCAGAGTTATAGAGGCAAGTGTTTTGTCTGGAAACAGATGGTTGAAAATGACCAGTTTTTATATGGAAAAGTCAGCCAGTTGTCCAGGTTTCTCTGTATAAACCAGGATCAACCAAATCTTTTCTTAGTCCAATGGGACAATAAGGTATGCTTCTTCCATGTTTCTGCCTCACAAGACCAATTCCAGAATTCATTTTTATTTATTATAGTACAGCTTAAGTATCAAGGCTACCTTTTTAATTGGCAGTGATCGCTATTGAATTTTTAACGTATGCTGAAAAGGTGGCTGCTGGTGGCTGTTTTTATGAGGCATTTGGTGTTTTACTTTAGCTTAAATCTGTTTTTATTGCTCAAATAGTGTCAGAAGATGCATTATCTCTACTAAAATTTCTGCTGCTCAATGTACAGGTTATCTCCACTATGACAGCTCTGTATCTTCAATGTCAGACACACTGCTCCCAAGTCATACTAGATTTACACATTCTATTATACTTCTATTGAACAGCTCTTCATCTGCTCAGAAGAAAACATGCTACAACCAGCAAATTTTATCCCCTTGCCTTTAATGGGAACCTTTCTTGGCAAGGGTGTACAATTGTATTAGGAACATTCCAAGATCTGACTGGACTTGAAAAGGTTAACCCTGTAGTGGCCAAACTCTGGTTGATACTTCAATATTGCCTGAAGACCCGAGTTCTAACCTTGCTCTATTTATTGGCTTTCTTCCTCCCCCTACTGCCAATAATTCCTTGGAATGTTTCCTAATATAATCCCTGTTTTAGTCACTCGAAGGTGGATTTTATTTACAATAGAATTTCATGCTAAAATTAGGTGTCAAGATGCACGTGTACTTCCTGGGGTAACTTTACTCCATAATCTTATATTGATTATAATTCGAGAGATATGTTTTGGAGACCAGCAGATGGTGTAATAATTACATTGTTGGACTCCCACATGGCCAACCCCTGTTTTAGTCCTGGACCAGAAGCTTGAAACTCACACCAGGTACATGTGCATGTGTGCCCAACATCCCAAGAGGGGAAGGGATTGCCATATGGTCATTCCCTCTGGGGGGGTGATTTCTTACTTTCTGTCTGTCTCTGTCTCTCCAATGAGCACATGCACCCTATTGCAAAAATCTCTCCAAAAAGAAAAAAAAAATAGACTTTCAGTTGTGATACTCTTAGATTCTTATTATAGTGGCTTATATTATAAAGGGATCATTCAGAATTTATTGAGCAATTTTATCTCTAGAGAGACATATTTGAAATTAGGAGGGAAGAAGGCAATGTTTTCTTCTACAGTTTGAATTCTGAGGCAGGTAATATCTGATACTCAAAGTTCACTTTTCTCATTGCTTCCTCTCTCCTAGGGCAGTATGAATGTGAACTAACAAGAGAGGCTGTTGGTAGTCTCCTCATTTGTGTGATGGGGGCAGTTATGTCTGCCTTGCAGAATTTTAGAGAAAGGGAAATTAATATAGAGATTACAAAACATGCTCAATATATAGTTGATGGATGCTTCTAAATAGAAGGTAAACTCTAGGATTATCTGCAGATCACCCTTCGTATATTTCCTGATTCATATTTATTCAACCATTCTCTCTCAGTCTCTCTCTGTCTGCCCCCTTTCATCTCTGTCATCTCTCATAGGTCTTTTGAATACTGTCTCTTCCCTTCAAGTTCATGTGCCAGGACATTAACCTTTCTTTACTTTGGAGTTATCTAGTATTTCTTTTTATGTCTTCTTTCACATCTTTTTCTAATGGAGTTCTCCAAACATCTGTAATTATGCTCAGAAATATATTACCCCTAAAGACTCCAGAAGGGCTAAGAAGAGGCAGAAAAAGAAATTGTGAGAATGAGGACAAAAAAAAATGGAAACTCAACATTTATGTTGATGATATAATCTGTTTTTGAGTATTGCCGATTTTATGTCCAGTACTATGCTAGAAATGGATGAAGTATTCAAGACTTCAAGGATCATCGCTCATCTTCTTTTTGTCTTTTTTTTTTTGAGAGGTTTTTGCCTATAGGGTGCATGTGCTCGCCAGACAGACAGAGAGAGACAGACAGACAGAAAGCAAGAAATCACCCCCCAGGGGGGATGGCCATACCACAATCCCTTCTCCTCTGTTCTCCTCTCGGGATCTTGGGCACACACGCACACATGCTGGGCGTGAATTTTAAGCCACCAGGTCTAGAATGTGCACCGCGGTCAACTACATGGGAGTCCAGTGACATAGCCATTATGCTAACTGCTGGTCCCTCGCTCTTTCTTGAAGTGTTAAGTATTTTAGATTTAAAAAAAACTGGAAAATAGCTGTCAGATGATATAGAAATAAATACTAAAAAAACCCCACATGTATTACAATTCTAATTGCCAAGTAGGACATCCTTACCTTAATTTGGCCTGTGCTGGTGTTTCCTCTGCCATGGGATGATTATTTCATTTGCCATAAGATAGTTGGGCTTTGAATGGGGGCACTATCTTCTACATATTTATTCAGATCCTTTTTCCTTCTGCCCTCAGTGTTCTGACCTTGCATCTGCCTTTAGTTTCACAGTCCTAACTCCTTTTTCTTCTCCTAGCTAATTCCCACTGTTAGCATTTTAAATGCCATTGACTTTGCAAGGTACCTGTTCCTATAGCTCAGCAGTTCTACCTATTGCAGCTGCTATAGCACTTACCTCTTATCTCTTTCAAAAGGGAAGATGAACCTAAAGAGTGACTGTGGCAAAGCAAACTACTCAGAAGCTGGTTTGATGTTATCTCTGAGAGGGCTTTGCTTAGTTTGCAGAAGCAAATGTCATGCGTGCTTCCATGTTGCATAGTATGATTTGTCGCTTGGGATCTTCAGGCATTTGATATGAGGCCCTGACTGGCTCAGCTCCTCATCAGAATGCACTACGATTTGTCCACTTCAAACTTACCAGGAACAGAGGGCATTCACTTTGACATCTCCTTTTTGGAAGCAGCCCATTAATACTGCACTTGACGTGTCAGGTTCTTAATGAAATACTATTCTCTTAGTTCTTTTATCCGCAATCAGATAGCCTGGTTCAAGGTCAGTGCAAACCCTAAGCTGTTTTTCTTTTTGCTTTTCTGTTTTGACAGTCACCATATGCCCTTGCTTGTTTCTAATCCACAGAGCCTCTCTGCTCAGGCACTGGTAAATGTGGTACAAAGATTGGGATGGGGCCAACCCTATTGGTATCCCAGGAATTTGGCCACTCTCAGAGGTGTCTTAGTAAGCTACCCAGTGATCTTTTGTCCTCTTTTCCTCCCCAAATCAATATCTGTCCCACAATGCTCTATTCACACTGACATGAATAGTTTCTAATACAGAAACTATCATACAGTTAAAACCTATCATATGCCAGATGCTAAGCCAGATATTATACATTTATTATCTAATTTAATCTCCATATAACCTCTATGAGGCTCTGACAAGCTAACCAGCTTGCTCAAGGTCATATAGCTAGGCATCATGGAATTTAGGCCTGCTAATAGCTGACAATTTTTACCCTTCCTGTACTACCACTGTTTTAAAATAATCATCTGCACATTATATTCAAGCAACAAACATTTATTGAGCATTATTTTGTGACTGCCACTCTGTTAGACATTTGGAATATAGATGAAAACATAGTAACTACTCTTTTAGATATCAAATATACTGGGGGAGGCAGATAAAGAGATAAGTGAAATGTCATAAAAGTGTAAGATTAGAGGCATACAGATGGCACTAAGGAAACCCAGAGGAGCACTTAGCCTAGCTCAGGGAAGGTTATTTAACCCATGTTGTCTAGCAGGATGAGTAAAAATTCTCTGTCTCTCTCTTTTTTTCTTTCTCTGTCACTCACACACACACACACACACACACACACATACACATCTATATCCCCAGATTAGATAGATTATCCTTCTTCCTTTGTACTTCCTTTGCATATCTTGGGCATAGTGCCTTTTCATTCCATTCATTTATTCCGTAACTTTTTAAAATTTAATTTTTAAAAAATGTTTTAATTGTCAGAGGGTAGGCATGCTCATTAGAGACAGACAGAACAAGAAAAGGGAGAAATCACCCCCAATGGAGCATAGTCATGATACAGCCCTTCTCCATCCTATTGGGATTTTAGGCATACATGCACACCCACCCAGGATGTTTTTCAAGTCACCAGGACTGGGATTTGAACCATGCCATTACCCTGTGGGACCAGTCTAACCACAATTTATTGAATCCCCATTCTGTGCCAGATACTCTTCTAGGCACTGAGAACAGAGCAGTAAACAAAATAAAGTCCTGTCCCTTGAATTTTACTTCCTAGTATGTAGACCAATAAGAAATCAATCGATAAATGTATGTGGAATAAAACATCAGATTGTAAACAATGACCTGAAGGAAAATACATCAGAGAGAACTGGAGAGTTATAGAGGATGCTGTCTGATAAAGAAGACTTTATATTGTAGAGATGAAAGGAAAAAAGAAGAGGTGGGCTGGGACCAGCAGTTAGCATAATGGCTATATTGCTGGACTCCCATGTAGTCGACCGTGGTTCGCGTCCTGGACCCGGTGGCTTAAAAAACTCATGCTGGGCGCATGTGTGTGTGTGCCCAAGATCCCGAGAGGAGAATGGAGGAGAAGGGATTGCAGCGTGGCCATCCCCCATGGGGGGTGATTTCTTGCTTAAAGTCATCAGGAAGGGGCTCCCATGATTGAATACTGGTGGATTTATAATGAAACAGAGACACATAAACACACAGGCTCTACTCAGGCTTTTTCTATGTGATGTCCTAAGCCTCCTTGGGACCCCACCAATAAGAAGAGTCTCACTAGACTTTACTTTGAACCTCCAAATAATGAGCTAAGTAAATTCTTATCCCTGGGCCAGTGTGATAACCTAGTAGTTTAGGGAGCTGGATCTCAGTTTGAAACCTGGATTACAGTTTGAAACCTGGATCTGGTAACTTGAGAAACAAACTGGGCATGTGTGCCCCAAATCTCAACAGGATGGAGAAATAGAGGAGAAGGAATTGTTGTGGGCATGTGACCATACTCCACTGGGGGGCGGGGGGAGTGTGTGTGCTTTCTTCCTCTCTCTCTCACGAGTGCACACACCCTCCCCCAATTAAAATAAACAAAACTCTACTCCTTATAAATTACCCAGACTTGGGTATTTCTATTAGTAGTAATGCTGTGTACTAAAACAGTCATATTACAGTTTTGCTCACTTACTGAACCAATATACATTGTATTCATGATGGGAAAATTCATTTGGTATGCTATAACGATACACAGGGATTGAATGTAAAAGAAAATAAGAAAAAGAAGAGAAAAAAAAAAACTTCAAGGACTTCTTTCAGGTCTAATCTACCTTTTTTCTCTTGGTAGTTCTTTCTTTAAGAATACAACCTGGTGCTCCAGGGAAATTGAGTCATCTATGCTCCACATTTTCTTACCTCTTAAATTTAAGCTTCAGGGGGCTAGCAGATATGTGGTGGTTGAGACTCTGGACTCCCACATGGTGGAATGCATTTTAATTCAAAGACCTGGCAGCTTGAAAAAATCACACCTGAAGAATGTATGTGTGTGTGTGTGTCCATAATTCTGGGAGAAATATGGAGGAGAAGGGATTGTGGCATGGTCATCCCACCAGGGAGTGATTTCTTACTTTCCCTCTCGCTGTATTTCTCTGTCTCTTTCTGGTGAGCACGCACACCCTATGGTAAAAACTATTTAAAAAAAAAAAACCATTTCAGTTGGTCCCTTTACCTGGCATACTTTTACTTCCATGACAATACCTACCATCTTACCTGCTTAATTCAATGTGATCTCATCCAGGCTGCCTTTCCTACCCCTGCCATAAATGAACTGTTCCTTCTATACATGCTTCACTGATATCATCCTAACCTGTTTCCTCAGCCAAGAAGTCTCTCCTTACCATCCCCATTTGCTAATCCCATACACGTGAGTCCACGTGCACACGTGCGCACACACACACGCACAGAAAAGTAAAAAGGAAGACCTCTGTGACATGTGGCACTTCTCGTGCAGTATAGTGATTATGTGTTTACATATCTGACTTCCCCTCGATACTCTACATCTGGAGATAATTGGCTATATGTCTTTTCTCTGTATCCTCAAAAAAGAGAACACAGGAGGTTGGGAGTATTGACTAAAGTAGATTTGAGATGATGGGTTAGTGAATCTGTAGGTATCATAAGTGAAGATCAGGTGATGAGGGAGGTAAGGGAGTGAGAGAGCTAGAGTCTTGGTTGATCATTATTAGAGAAGAGGAAGTTTATATTTCAGATTTAAGAGGTTGAACATTTCCTAATGATTCTGTGGAAGACTTAAGTGTGGTGGTTATGGGATGAAGTAGAACAGAAGGCCACTGAGTAGAGTAGCTCAAGAACCTGTGAGATCAGTTGTTCTCAAACTTGAGTGTACATTATAATTATGGAGCTTTTAACAATGAGACTTGGGATCTTACCCTGGGAGATTCTGATTGAGAGTTCTGAGTAGGTTTCTAAAAAGCAGTGTTTTAAAATAAGCTTCACAAGTGACTGAGATGCACAGAGCCAAGGTTGAGAATCACTGGACTAGGAAGTTAGAAATTTGATTTATTTGGTTTTTGAAGCTATGCAGGATTATGCCAGGATTGAGTAGAAAAAAGGCCTATGATCCAGGTGTAATGGTCCAGAATGAATCCTAAAGTCACCAGAAATCAGTTGATGGCTGAAACAGGAAAGGAGAGTTTGGTGGAATAGAGGGGATAATTTTGGAATAAGAGAAGTTTGACATAAAGAAGGAGTCCCTGGGGACCAGCAGTTAGCATAATGACTGTGTCACTGAAATCCCATGTAGTCAACCATGGTTTGAGTCTCGGACCCGGTGGCTTAAACTCACACCAGATGCATGTGCATGCGTGCCCAAGATCCTGAGAGGAGAATGGAAGTGAAGGGATTGCAGCATGGCCGTCCCCTCTGGGGGGTGATTTCTCGCTTTCTGTGTCTCTGTCTCTCTGGCAAACACACGTGCCCTATCGCAAAAACCTCTCCAACAGCAACAAAAACAACAAGAACAACAAAAAGGAGTCCCTGTCATTTGATAGAAAGTGGTTGGATATTGAGGATCTATTGCTGAGTGAAGTAAGCCAGGATATTAAAGATATTGTATGTATCCACTTAATATATACTGACTATCCGCACTCTATGGTAGAGATAGAAATATTAGAGAGCATAAAAGCAGTGAAAATAGTTAAACAGTGTGGAATGGGATGGGAAAAGAGAAGAGTATAGAGAAAGCAAGAGAACAAATAGGCATGACTTTAGTGGGACACAGATGTGGTTTGTTACCTGTTGATGACGTGTGTAGTTTTCTCAGCTGGATTGGTCTGAGAAATATTTCATGTTGAGTAATGTCTTTTTACAAGCAAAATGATAAATAGTGATTGACTATTTAAAAAATAATTGGAATAATAATAATCAGGAAAAAAGCTATTAGATGATGAAGATGGAGATTTTAATGTCTCTGTATTGACTGATAATCATGGTATTCCTTCTGGAAGAAGAAATGTAATACACTGTAAAGTTATATGTGATTCATTGTAATATAAACAAGATTATGATAATAAATAAATAAAAGAGTGATCAAAATTTTCCATCACTTAGAGTCAATGTAGAACATTAGGCATCACTGCATAAATTGGAGGGCTTTGTATGGAAGGACAGGTTAGACAGGCATCATAGTTTTCTCAGTAGATCTAAAATCATGACAAGCACAGTCTGTTCCACCTAGATGGGCAATCAGCCTTGGGCATAGGAGAAAGTTTCCAGTGTTATTTCTGAATTTCAGAGAGACCTTGGGCAAGAAATGTGAGTAAAACTCTCTAAGATGGACCTGCCTTTGCGGAAGAAGATGTGAGTAGAGCCCAAGCATTATTCTGAGAATTTTTGGATCCCGTTAGGTACATGACAACAAATCATATCCATTTGCATATAAATACAGCATGGATTATATGCAAAGTATTTCTGGCCTACCTACTGAGAAAAAAAAATGTTACTTTCTCTCAAAAGCAGTTTGGGGGTAAAATGACAGTTATTCAATAATACTGGTTCATTGGTTTCTGAACACTTGAGGTTTTGTAGTGTATTGACGCATTGTGGTTTTGCGGTGAAGATCACCAAGGGCTTTCACTCAGCCTGTGATTTTTCCCTAGGAAGAGACTCTGAAACTTAGCAGGTGCTACTAAAATGATGGAAGAGACACTATAGAGTAATAATTTTTATTAATATCATCATCATCATCATCATTGTAATTACTTACAATCTTAGAAA
Organism: Tupaia belangeri chinensis; assembly: GCF_000334495.1. Classification (NCBI taxonomy): domain Eukaryota; kingdom Metazoa; phylum Chordata; class Mammalia; order Scandentia; family Tupaiidae; genus Tupaia; species Tupaia belangeri. The sequence continues at coordinate 192,155 of NW_006206561.1, forward strand.
GAGCCTGGGGTTTTAGTGTGAGACAAATCTATGTTTTATTTCTGGCCCTTGAGACTTAGTGTTGTGCTCCATTAGGCAAGGTGGGTGACTCCTCTGGGTTACAGTCTCCTCCTCTGTGAAGTAAGTCTCATGATAGTTTCTTTACACTACTGTTGGGATTAGTAGTGTAACATGGCACATGGCAGGTGGCACATGGTAGATGACTCAATAAAAGTTAACTCCCTTCCCAGCTCTTCTTCAAATGCCCTTCCCAATATCACTATAGTAAGTGAATATTCTTATTGGAACTACATATCCACCTCTAATGTGTTGGCAAATGGTTAGCCCCTGTCAATGGGACACTTTTAGTCTCTAGCTTATATATGTATTTGTTACTTGCCTGCAGTAGAAATTATTTGAAAGGAGAACACCACTTCATAACTAGACTATTGATTTCTGGAATGAAATGTGAAAAAATATAACCACTCAAGCTGCATTCTTCTATTACTTGCTAAATATCTAAATGGTGACTATAAGGGAGAAATATACTTTGTGAGTTGCAATGTGACTTTGCCATATGCTTCTGGTAATCTAATTTTCAAGACCTTCATGTAAATTTAAAGTTAGGAAGGTACCATTTCTAATTTCAATTAAAAGTAAACAAATAAATAGACCTAAGATATCTAACATACTTTGGCTGTAAGGTCATCTTTTAGTCACTAATTTATATGACCAAGGGGGCTTATGTTTGCGAAGCCATCCCCTTAAGAGCTGAGGTTAAACGAGTGAGTGGCATGAGCTATAAATGAATTGAAAATTACCTTCTGTTCCAGCCCAATGCAATGGTTCGTGTTTTGTAATGAGCCCTAGTTGGCGAGGTAACTCATGTCACCAGGAGGAGCTCTCCACAGACTGCTCCATTTGTCACTGCTGTCTGAAGGACACAACGGACTGGGAAAACTGGCACTCTGCAGAATTTTTATGGTGCTGCATGTATGTGGTGGTCTCATCAAGCTGTAATTCAATAATAAATACAAAAAAAATCCTATGTTTAAATAATTCTAGGGTTGTGACATAACCTGACCAAAGCTAGGAGAGTTAATGCTGACACTCGGATATTAAACTTACCCAGGGAGCAGGTTGAGTGAGGGAAAGGAAAGGATGGATTCCTCAAAAGAGTCTCTATTCATGATGGCGTGTTCATCTACATGGCTATTTGTCTGAAATGCTTTGGTCTGTGCCATGTGGCTCAATGTAGTGATTTTTCAACTTGGTGTCTTTTTATTCTCCATGCCCTTACTCTCCTTTTTTAAAGAGACACCAAAAGGCATAAAAGATGATGAGAATCATCATAAAAATTTTCTTGCAATAAGCAGAAGCCAGCCTATGGAATAGTTTCTGTCATTTGCTCCCAGAATGGTGAACAGTAACAAGAAAGTCACCGGGACAGAGATCATTTGGGGACTTGATGGATTCATTAATTTTTTTTTCCACAAGAAAAACAGATTCAGGGACCAGCAGTTGGCATAAAGGTGATGTCGCTGGACTCCCATGTAGTCGACTGCGGTTTCAGTCCTGGACTTGGTGGGACTGAAACCTAGCTCACACCAGGTACGTGTGCATGTGTGCCCAAGATTCGGAGAGGAGAATGGAAGAGAAGGGATTGCAGTGTGGCCATCCCCCATGGGGGGGAGGGGGGAGGTGATTTCTCGCTTTCTGTCTCTCTGTGTTTTTCTGGTGAGCACATGTGACCTATAGCAAAAACCTCTCCAAAATAAATAAATAAATAAATAAATAAAAACAGATTCACCATTTTCTATTATTATAAAAGTAATGTTGGGGTCAGAAGGAGGTGTGATCTTTAAGGCATTGGGCTCCTCCATGGTTGACTGCAGTTCTAGTGCTGGACCTGATACCTTGAAAATCATGCTGGTCATGTATGTGTGCCCAAAATCCCAGAAGGAGAATGAAGGAGAAGGGATTGTGTGGCCACCCTCCCTGGGTAGTGATTTCTTACTTCCTCTTTCTCTCTCTCTCTTTGTGCATATTCTATGACAAAAAAATCTTAAAATACAAAAAGTTATGTACTCATTCTAAAAACTTCAAACAGTATAGAAAGATAGAAAGAAACAAAAAAAATACCTATTGTGCATAATCTTTTCTTCTTCATATTAGAAATACTATTTATTAGCAATTCGGCATGTCTCCTACTTTCTCTCTGTAATTGTTGCACAGTTGTTTATTTTCATCAGGAAAAACTTCTAGAAATGTTCTTCACATTTTAGTAACTTGTGATTCTATAGAAAAATGACCCTTCACAGACAGTGCTAACTCTTACATTCCAGCACTAATGTGTGAAAGTATAGAAGAAAACTGATGGTCATTATTTATTGAATTAGGTCCATATGCCAGGTACTACTCTAAGTGCTTTATATGCATAAACTCATTTAATCCTCACAACAATCCCATGAGAGGAGTCTAGTAGCATTCCCATTTCACAATCAGGGAAAGTGAGGTTTAGAAAGATTATAAGATTAGTCATGAAGTTGACCAAGAATATTGATCAGGCCTTTGCACAGGAGAAAGGAATCTTGTTGTTTTCCTCTCTCTCTCTCTCTCTCTCTCTCTCTCTCTTTTTTCCAGCAGGATCCAGGGAGAAACAACCAATGAAAGAAGTAGAAACCTAGTGAATAAGCAAAGAGCCAGGGGAGTCCCAAACAGCTGTGAATCTTCACATTTACAAGTTCTAGACAAAGAAGTTTTTGCATTGTGTTCATTACTAAATAAACAGAACAGAACTTCCTCTTCAGTGCTGGACTTTGTGAGCTGAATTTGAACCAACAAAGAGAAGATAAATAGACTGATAAAGACACTTACACATGTGTGCAAACACACACACACACACACACACACACACACACACACACGGGAGAGTGCTCCCTCTGTGGCTCTGATTCCTGCTCTCTTTCTTTAGTTTTCATTCAGACCAGAACATTAGGAAAAAGAGTGATCTTCATCCAGTGCTGAACTGGAGTGGGTGTATAAATCTTCACAAGTACAGTGCTGGATAGAGAATTAAAGATATCTTTATATTCTTCCAGCACTTTTTATGAAGTAGCAGAACATGGGAATACCTTTTTGTGTGACCTTAGACTAGTCCCATCCGGTTTCTCAGCCTCACTTTCTTTCCCTCTAAAAGAAGGCAATGAAACTAAAAGTAAAGACCTTTTGAGCTCTAAGAGGTCTACCTCAACTTTGAAGCAGTTCCTAACTGTTCTGACTTTGAGTTTTTCTCCTGGACCAGTTTTATTTTTAGTTTCCCATGCCCTTTTAGAGTTTCTTAATTTATTACTGGTCTAGCATTGCTTGGAATTGTTCTGTGGATGATAAAAGGGCAAATCACTTCATGTAGTCTATCAAGTGGGACCAATTAGGCAGGCCCCTATGGTTCTAGAAGAGGCCTTCTTACGCTGTCTTTGAATTTTCAGCATAGCAAAGAACCTTCAGTAACACTGTTCAAGTCTCCCATTTTTATGGGATTGATTAGGGCACAGTGGTATTAAGTGTTTTTGTCCTCTCCCCTGAGAGTCACAGATCTAATCAGTAGCAAGGGCAGGATGGAACCAAAATCTCTTAGCCCTTTGTCTAGAATAGGGTGTATTAAAGTCTATACCACTCAACAGAAGACTTATTTTATTCCAAATGGGGGTGGGAACACAAGGAAGAGGATTTTAAGGTTAAATAAGTTCAAGAAATGCAACCCTGTACAGGGAAGCCATGAAGCACATTGAAGACTCTGAGAAGTCTTGTATAGAACCCTTACAAACTTTGTTTTTCTAACTTTCTCAAATAATACTGAATAATGTTGAAAAGGAATATAGCAATAATAGTTGTTTCCACTTATGGACTCCTCCTCTTGTGGCACTATTTCAAGCCTTCATATACGTTGACATGCTTAGTCTACAACAATCCTCTGAGGGTTATTAACATCCCATTTTTCTCAGAGGCAAAAACCAAGGCACTGAAAGATAAAGTAACTTGCTCAAGGTCATACCATTAATATGAGACAGCAGCCAAAGCAGTTTGGTTCCAGATCCTGGACTCTTAAACCAATGTGGTCGGCTTACTACAGAGACCTTTTTCCTATGTAATGCCTGTTAACATCCTGAGAACCAGAGTTTTGCAAAAATATATATTAGAGGCTGGGTCCATTTCCTGGTGGTTAAGGGAACCAGATTCTTCATGGCATGGTTCAAATACTGGCCCCAGTGACTTGAAAAACACACTGGGCTCATATGCATGCCCAAAATTTCAACATGGTGGGGAAAAGGAGAACTGTGGCATGACTACATCCCATTGAGCCATTGAGAGGTGCTTTCTCCTTCTCTCTTTCTCTCTCTGTTTCTGTCTCTGGTGAGCACACATGTCCTCTAGTATTTAACTCTGTGTGTAGAAATGTTTGCCTGCATGCACTTGAGAAATACTGTTCTGGAATTATTTCCAGTATACTCAGTGAAATGGGATTAAATAAAATATTATGGAGCTCTAAAATAGCAGAACTGGAATGGACATTAGAGATAAATTCACTTGGCATAGGAGGAGTCTGAGGCCATGAGGGAGAATCTCTGGCTCCAAGTGTGTGGCAACTGAAACTAGGAACCAGAGCTCCTGATTGCTAATTCAAAGGTGTTTATTTATTGGGTCATTGGAAAAGTTATGATGCATTTTTGTATAGAAAAATACATTATAACTTCTCCAACTATCCAATACTGATAAACTTTGGAAAATAGAATGAAATCTTAGGCTTCTTTTCTGGGAGTGGGGATGCTGTTGAGGGTCACAGGTATTACCTCTTCCCTTCTCTGGCTTATAGAAGGTGGCAATATGATGCAGGAGATACAGAGAAAAAGCTGGGTAAATAGATGGGAAAAGCAGTCATTTGTGCAAGATGATGTGAGGACCTTATTTCTAGTGCCTTCAGCATAGACTAGACACTGAGCACGTTTTTAGAATACACCAAGAACACTGTTACAGCTTTTTCTGACATTTAGAGCACTTTCATAGCCATTTTCACTGGTGTGGTAGTAGAGACAAAGCAAAATTGTATAGAAAGTAGATCATGGCTCTCAAAAGAGGTAAAAAAATATAGCCATAAAAACAGAGTGACTGATAATTGTGGAGGTTAAGGAAAGAGTTCTGGAGTTACAGGTTGAGTATCCCTTATTTGAAATGCTTGGAACCAGTGTTTTGGATTTTGCATCTTGGAATATTTGCATATGCATAATAAATTTTAGCAATGGGACCCAAGTCTAAATGAGAACTTCATTTATATTTTTTATACACAAAGCCTGAAGGTAATTTTGTATTACATCATTTTTTTTCTAGTAACTTATCATGTGAGGTTAGGTATCATTGCTCAGAAAGTTTCAGATTTGGGGTTTCAGATTTCTGAATTAGGGATGCTTAACCTGTATTAGAATAAAATTGGTAACTTGTGGCCTGCCTATGGTTATCATATTGCTTCATTTTCATTATTTTAGTTTATTTTAAGGGTACATCCAAACTCCTGAGAAATTAAAAGTAAAGAAAATTCTTTACTAAGTATTGGGGACCTTCAAAATTGATTTCTATTTATCATTGAAGAGAATTGGCAAGATGGTAAAGTAACTGTCATTAAACTGCTCTCATATATTTTTTCTTTGCCCAAATTCAATAAAAGTTTAAATGCTTATTGTTCCATTAAATAGTGTCGTGGTTAAGACCTCAGTTCTTTATTTAGGTTGATTAGAGGTCATAGTTTACACTTCACAATTCCCAGTTGGAAAACCGAGACCTCAATGGGAATGGCCAATGAAGAATTCTGTTGTCCCAGTTAAAAAAGCTACATGTGAGCTTTTTAAATGGTTCAGGTGGTGGATTGCCATTGTTTTCTTATTTAGATTTGCCTTTTATTGTTTATAACACAGGTTAGAAGTTAACTAAATGGTGTGTTTCCTCTGTATGATCATTGAGAACTTGAAAATTTACTTGTCTGCATCTGGATTCTAACTTCAGGAGGATAGGGGACAGGATACACATCAGTCCTCTTTACTATTATACCACCAGTGCATAGCACAGGGCCTGGAATAATATGTCCTTTGTAAATAGTTGTTGAATACACAAGTATTCTGTATCGACAGGAAAATGAGTTACAGGCAAAAAATTTGTACCTCTTTGTAGTCTACTCAAAGTAGACAATCAGTGTTTGTTGATGATGTGTTTTCGTCATGATAATCGGGCTGAATTTGTAAATCTTTTTTTTTTTTAAATTTGTAAATCTTGAACCTATAGAATCTAAATTAGAAGCTGTTGAGGTTCTATGACTGCTGTTTGGGAAGGTGGTATAGTTGACTGATACATTTTAAAACCAGTTTCTTAGTGACAATATGTACTGAGTTAGCAGTAAATGTGTGCTGAATTGGAGTAGAGAAAAAGCAATATCTTATATTTAGATTTTCAGAGTAACAAGTTATGATGACTCTCCTCTAGTTCCACCATCATTCAGATGAGGAAACCCAAGGTTAGAGACTTACCATGAGCATTTGCCATGTTAATGACACCACAGCTACTCTAGACTAATCTGCTATTTCCCAGTTCAGTGTTCTTAGCTACCTCTCCTGTAACTATTAACAACATGAGGATTTGCTTTGGCTCTGCAACTCAGTTTCAATGCTGGAAAATATCTCAGGGACTCTCAAATTCTTTTTTTTTTTGGAGAGGTTTTTGCTATAAGGCACATGCACTTGCCAGAAAGACAGAGAGAGACAGAGAGACAGAAAACGAGAAATCACTCCCCGGGGGGGATGGCCACACCGCAATCTTTTCTCCTCCAATTCTCCTCTCAGGATCTTGGGCATACACGCACACATGCCTGGCGTGAGTTTAAGCCACTGGGTCCAGGACTCGAACCATTATCGACTACATGAGAGTCCAGCGACATAGCCATTATGCCAACTGCTGGTCCTTTTTCTTTCTTTTTTTTTTTTTAAGAATTATTTTATTTATTTATTTACATTATACTAGAGAGGGACAGAGAAGGAGAGAGAGAAGGAAAGTGGGAAAGCAAGCTGCCAGGTCTGGGACTTGAACTGTGTTCGTCTATTAGGGAGTCCAGCACCCTTAACCTCCATGCCACCTGCTGGTCTCCAGAGACTCTCAAATTCTTGATGGGCCATTGACTAACTAACTTGTATTCCAGGACCAACCATGTTCGGGAAAGTCTTACCAAAGATGAATGTATTAACTTCTTTCCAAACCATATTACGAGAGGAATATGCTATTATGAAACACTGCCAACTTCTCATAAGGCATAGAGAATATTTGAAAATGTCAAGAAACATTCCATGCTTTTCAGGAGTTTGCAGTTTCATACAGGAGATAATATGAAAGTACCTCACACCTTCAGACAACACACCCTGATACAGAAATGCTGGAGGTATAACACGGTGTTTAAGTGATGCTAGAATTTAGAGGAGGGAATGATCATTAAGCAAACTTTTTGTGATAACAAGATAGTGCCTTTTATGAACAGATGTCAGAATTCTCTTTTTGCTGCTACTCCCCCTTCCTTATTCACACACCTCTTATACAAGACATGATTAATTAGACAAGTTGTGTTCCCGTCTTTACCACATGAGTTCCTTCTGTTGATTTCCTACCCCACAGTGACTCCTTGGGAAAGAAATGGTGATGGGGTTCATAATATGATAAATATTTGGATGCCTATACCTTGAGGATAGAGATTTTTGTGCACAATATTATGGAAATAGGTGAACTTACTTGGAGAATAGAAAAGAGCAAGCTGTGTTTTGATGTATGTGGAGAGATATATGCTGTCCTTGGTATCAAAATGTTATGTTTTCATAAATATGTGTCTATTTGTAAGTAGTACTGCATGAGAGAATAAGTGGATGGAATTACTGATAATACTAAAGATTTCCTCAGTGATAAGAATTAATGCATATCTTTCCTTATAGCTCAAAATAGGCAAAGGATACTTGAAGTGAGATGTTTTGCTTAAATTAAAGAGTAGTTTCTCTATAATGTTGTTCCCCTTCCTCTTTTCTTTATTTGGGATATTTAACATATACAGTATCTGTACTAGGCCTTTCTGGCTCCCCTGTGGAGCTATTTCTTCATGGACCTCAGATGGTGCTGGATATGAACTAGTTCAGGGACTTGATAAAAAACAAACAAACAAAAACAAAACGGCTTTTTTTTCCCCACTAGCCATTCCCAATGAACTTAGCTCATAGGTAAGTGTAAGGTAGTTTGTAGAAGGAGATTTATGAGTGGGGTTCCCATCTTTGGAGTCAAGTGTTTCAGCATTCTCATCTGGAACGTGACGGTGGAGAGGAAAATACACTCTCTTGTGCTTCTATGGCCTCTCAGACTTGTCTTACTGGCTGTATGGCACATATTCTGAGCTGATGTCATTTGGGTACAGATAGGCTTGTTTTGATCCCAGAACTAGATTTAGGAGCAAATCAACTCTGAGGAAAGAGCCAGTTTCAGCATAACTGAGCGGAGCTGAGAAGAAACTATTTGTTTTCATGAAGTGTGGTGTGGAGGGTGGGAGAATCATTGAAGAAAGATCTATCCCCCTTCCTTTTGTACTTCACAGCTGCATTTTCCTAGCCTGTAAATCTCAATTCCTCAAAATCTGAAGCTCTCATTTTATGTATATGTGTGTGCGTGCGTGCATGTGTGCATGTGTGCGTGTGTGTTTCTTTCACAATATACAAATCTTTGCAATAAAAAGTGATGAATTAGCTTATTAGAAAAGGGAGAAACTGTGGCTTTTTAGGGACCCACCTTGAGGAACTGTTGTGTTATTTGGATCTCTCCAGGAGTGTAAATTTCATTCTTGTGAACCATTAGGCAGTGGGGTATATATAAGTTTGTCTGCTGTAAAATTACTCTGGTTACGTTGGGGACTCAGACACACTTCTGCTGCTGGGACTGTATGAATAATTTGTGTGAACAAATTGCTCCTGTCTGTGTAGAACCTGTTAAAGTCTTGTCCTTCCTAACACAAGGAGGATGTCATTGTCAGGGAGCTCATTGACTTATATGGGCAAGTATTTTAACTGATGACAATCTGAAGTTGTTACAGTGGTTTCAAAACCTAGACAGATATTTTTAACAAAAGACCAATGAAGAAATCTACCCTGTATGATAAACAGGCCAGGGAAAGTGTTTGAATTCCTACTTTTCTTTTTCTTTCTTTTCTTTCTTTCTTTCTTTAGGTTTTTGCCATAGGGTGTGTGTACTCACTGGAATAGAGAGACAGAGAGATGGAGAGAGACAGAGAAAAAGAAAGTGAGAAATCACCCACCTCCCAGGAGGGATCACCATGCCACAGTTCTTTCTTTACTCTCCTTTTGGGATTTTGGGCATGCACACACATGTGCCTGGTGTGATTTTCAAGCCACCATGTCTGGTACTCAAGCCACAGTTGGCCATGTGAGAGTCCAGTGCCTTAATCACCACACCACCTGCTGGCCCATACTTTTATTTTTTTAAAACAGGTTTTAAAAAATTTCTTCCATGACTGAGAGAGAGAGACACTAAGAGAGAGGCAGTACCCCCAACAAGGTCTTGATGCCACAATCCACTCTCTGCCTTAGCCAGCCCTGAATCATGGGTACGCCTGTACATAGTATGTTTGGAGAGGTCTCTGAACTTGAATCGGGAGCCTTCTCATGTGAAATTCTCTCACAGGGCATTGTGTTTCACCACTGTACCACCTAAGTTCCTATTTGTTTTTTCTGTGTACCTTTGACCTCAGCAGTGGATCTCACTTATAATAGAATGAAGATGGTCCTTGCAGCACTTACAGGGAGAACACTAGACTGGAATTGGGAGACTGAGTTTCTAACTCCATCTGTGACAGTAACTGGCCAAGCAACCTTGAGAAACTTAATTCACTCTTGAGTGTTTATTTTCCTTGTCTCTGAAATGGGGGTTGATGACACCTATCCTAGCTCTTTCATAGACATGTAAGAATGCAGGAAAGAAATAGGTATTTTTAAATCCTTTGAGAGGGATCCAGCATGTAGCATAGTGGTTAAGGTGTTGGACTCCCACGTGGCCAACTGCAGTTCAAGTCCCAGACCCAGTGTGTGCGTGCCCCAAATCCTGAGAGCACAGTGGAGGAAAAGGGATTGTGGTATGGCCATGTTCCTGAGGGCTAATATCTTATGTTCCCTCTCACCTCTCACCATCTTTCTCTGTCTCTTTTGGTGAGTGCTCGTGCCCTATGGCAAAAACTTAAAAAAAAAATCTTGAAAGAAGTAAACAAAAGTGGGAGCTGGCCTGTGGCCTAGTGGCTAGGGAAAGCTGGGTCCCACATGGTCAATTGCAGTTCCAGTCCTGGCCTGTGGCTTGAAAAACATGCTGGGCATATATGCCTGCATGCCCCAAATCATGACTGGAGCAAGATATGGAGGAGAAGGCATTGTGGAGTGACTACACCCTGATTGGGGGTATTTTCTCCCTCTCCCTCTCTCTTGTCTCTCTGATGAGCACATGTGCCTTCTGACAATAATAGCACAGGACCAACCAGTGGCATGGATCCCACATGGCTGATTATGCACTTCAGGTTCTGAACCTTGAGGCTTGAAAAGCACGCTGAAGATGTATGCACTGAGATTTCCAAAGGATAGTGGAGGAGAAGGGATTGTGGCATGGCCTTACTCTCTTGTGAGTACATAGGCCATATGGGAATGCTTTCTCACCACCACCATGCCCCCCCCCAGCAAGTGCACATGCCCCATAGCAAAATTTAAAAATAGCAACAACAACTTAAATAAAAGTAAATGTAAGTGATATCCAAAGTAAACACATTTTCAGGATATTATTGTTGTTCTATATCTACATCTATCTATCAGTCTATCTGTTTTTTGAAGGAAGTACAGCTTTATTGCAAAGCACAAAACAAAGAGAGCAGGCAGCCCATGCTGAAAAGACCTGATGTCCCTGAAGTGTTCCCCACATGCATTTTTAAGGGCAAAATTGTTCAATATTTTTGGAATTGCTCTTAGGTGTTGTGTAAATGTTAAGGGGAATAATAAATAGGTAATAATAATAATAATAAACAGGGTGGAATGGAGAGAGAGAGAGCAGGACTAAAGATACACCAGACTGTTCTAGAAGAGCTTGAGTGGCTGAATGGCACAGGGGGATTTGTGGGTTTTTCCAAAGAGAAAGGAAGACTATCAGAGCTGAGAGAAAAGCATTCCCATGGTTCCAGTGAAAAGGGGGAAGGGTTGCTATTGGAATCCCACAGTGCTGAATCCTCTTTCCTTAGTCCTAGGCTAGCATTAGTATGCAGGAAGAAGCAGCAGGGAGAAGAAATCCTCACATGGGCCAGCAGATAGCTTAGTGGTTATGTTGCTGGACTCCTACATGGCCAACTGCAGTTCAAATCCCAGACCCTTGGCTTTAAAATCACGCTGGTCATGTGTGCATGCATGCTCAAAGTTCCAGGTGGAGAATGGAGGAGAATGGACTGTGGCGTGGCCATCCCCCCTGGGGGAGTGATTTCTCACTTTCTCTCTCTCGCTCTCTCTCTCTGTCTCTGTCTCTGGAAAGTGCCTGCACCCTATGGCAAAAACATCTAAAAAAGGAAAAAAAAAATCCTTACAAGGAGGGGGTAGGGTGTCAATGTTCAAGGCAAAGCCAGGCATGCAAAAGCTTCTGGGAAAAGAGTTCTCTCCCAAATAGATATTTAAAATTCCCTATCTGTTTGTCCATAAAGACCAAATATCAGCAAATCCTGCTACCTAAGTTATAATTTTTCCTCAGCCCCTTAAGTAATGTTTGCTTCAACAGAATTACAGTATGACCAGAAGAGTTGACATTACTCTGTGATTTGGTATAAGGCAATTTAACCTGTGTGACAAAGGGGCATATTTGATTTGTGAGAGCACTGCCTTCTTTGATTTCTTCCTATGCTATGGAAAGAAGGGTTGCAATGACAAGAACAGTATTTTCTAAAGTGTGTGTTCTGTGCAATACTAATCTCTCTAGGTAGATTTTTTTATTATTATTTGTCATCAGAAAAAGGATTCCATGGTCAAATGAATTGGAAAATACTTCATACTACAATTCCCTCTAGGAAATTTGCCACACACATTATTGTAGTGAAAGCTTTGAGCAGTTTAGTGGCAAAAGAATCCGTTTAACTTTAAGCAAGCATTTCATAAACTTACTTCCATTTGGAAGTTCCCTTTTCATATAACACCAGTCAGCATTTCTCTTATTCAATAGAAGGCCTTTAAGAAGTACATTTCATGCCAGCAGGTAGTGCAATGGTTAAGGCACTGGATTTCTACATGGCTAACTGTGGTTCAAGTCCTGAACTGGCAGTTTTGAAAATCACTCCTTCAGGCACATGTGCATGCATGCCCCAAATCCTAAGAGAACGGAGGAGAGGGTATTGCAGTATGGCCATCCCGTTGGTGGGGAGGTGATATCCTAGTTTCCTTTTCTCTGTCCATGTCTGTCTCCAGAGAATGCATTTGCCCTATGTAGATACCTAAAAAAAGAGAAAAATTTCATTCTTTAAACACACTCATAATTTAGGGTGCTACACCAGACAGTGAAGTCTAAAATTATAGAATTCAGTATTGCTGGTCTACCTTCTCCAACATTAAAATCTTTGTACTAAGACAAAGATACAGTCAGGCCAGTGATGTTTTCTGTCCAAATATATACTATTAAAATACTAGGGTAATTAAGCTATTAATTGTTGAGATGGCCAAGCAATGAAAACAGTCAACATTTATTATATGTTTAGTATGAGCCAGCCACTGTGCTAATAAGCATTTTCTTTTGTAACTACTAAGCATAACAACCCTGCAAGGTGGGTCCAACAAATCCCCATTTTAGAGCCTCGGGAACTGAGGGATAGGGGTCATGTAAATCACTCAAGGTCACAGCAGTAGTAAGAGGTAGATCTGGGATGTGAATTCAGATCTATTTAACTTCAGAGTCTGTGGTTTGAATTTAAAATATATAAAGTCAGACTCTGCTTTCTAAGGAGAAAATTTCATATCTAAAATCTCAAAATTTTTTGTCTGAATAATGTACCAACTAAAACTCTAAGACATTCAGGAGTCTTCTGGTTAAAGGGGTCTCCATCTACATCACCAGAGTCAATGTGAGTATCATTATAGATATCACTAACCTAAAGAACAACTGGTCAGTTTGATGTGCCCTCATGATCACAAGCATGAATGTCTTTAGATTTGCAACTTATTTTTGCCTATTTACTAAGCTTCAAGCCCATTTCTGGCTTTTTTCCCCCCACTGATGTTGCCGGAGGTCATCTTTTTAAGCCACTTACTTGAGTGCTTATAATAGAGTGTTCCACCTATGAATGCCTTTGATTGTTTGTGTCCCTCCTCAATCTCACTAGATTCTTTATCCATTTCTTTGTCTTATCTCTGGACAGGTAGCAAAAAGCCTCCCTTTGTGGACACACTGGAAACACTCCACATTTCTCTAGACCAAGATTTCTCAACTGAGGAAAGAGATCCACCTACATATAGCTTACCTTTATTACACCTTTGCTATGTTTGGCACACCCTAAGTGCTTTCCATGGGTTAACTCATTTAATCTTCACAGCAACCTTAGGAGGAGGTTCTGTTGTTATTCTTACCATACAGATGAAAGAACCGAGGATCAGAGAGGTTAAATTACTTGCTCAGCTAGTAAACTAAGTCCTAAACTCAGGTCTGTATGACTCCAGATAATAGTCTTATATTAGTCCTCCTACACTTAGATTCATCTTCTAACCAGAATCTTGCCTTTATTGTTAGTATGCTCACAGCCTCATCCTATCTCTGCCACTCTGATCAAGACTGTCTAGTTCAATCATTCTCCACCTTGCTGCAGTATGCATAAGAATTGTCTGGGGACATTTTGAAACATGAATTTCTAGGTCCTACCCCTAGAGCTTCTGATCTAAGAGGTCTGTGCTTGGGGGTGAGGGGTTTGAGAACTTACATTCCTGACAGACTCTCAGGTGCTAATCCAGAGAACATACTTTGAGAACCACTGATCGATCGACTGTAGTCATTCCAACTTTTCACAATCTGTTTTTTTCTTCAGCAACACTGCCTTTTTTTTTTTTTTATAGAAAGATTTTTACTATAGGGTATGTGTGCTTGCCAAAGAGATAGAGAGATGGAAAGTGAGAAATCACCCCCAGGGGAGATGACACAGTCCCTTCTCCTCCATTCTCCTCTTGGGATTTTGAACACACATGTACACGTACCTAGCATGAAGTTGAAGCCACCGGGTCTGGGACTTAAACCACGGTCGACCATGTGGGAGTCCAGTGATATAACCATTACGCCAACAGCTGGTCCCCAGCAATACTGCTTTTTACTGTTTATTAAAACAGAACGAGGGAGCCAGCAGGTGGCATAGTAGTTAAAGCATTGGCCTCCCACATGACTGACAGAAGTTCGAATCCTGGACCTGGTGGCTTAAACATCATGCCAGGAGCACGTGTATGCATGCCCAAAATCTCAGAAGGAGGTGGGATTGTGGCATGGCTATCCCCCTGTAGGGGTGATTTCTCACTTTCTCTCTCTCTCTCACTCTCTTTCATTCTCATTCTCTCTCTCTCTTCAGCAAGTGCACTCACCCTATGGCAAAAACCTAAATAAGTAATAATGATAATAAAAAAGGGACTAGGTGCTGGCCTCATAGCATGATGTATAAGTGCTGTGCATTGGGAGCCAGATCCCACATGGCTATCTGTGGTTCAAATTCTGGTCCCAGTAACTTGGAAAACATGCCTGGCACATGCCTCAAATCCTGACAGGATGGAAAAGTGGAGGAAAAATGTTTACAGTATGACCATGCCTCATACTGGAGGCATACTGGAGGGTTCTTTCTCCCCTTCTCTCTCTTTCTGTTTCTCTCTGTTCAATGCATGCACTCTCTGGCAATAAAAAATAAAAGTACTAAATACTTCTGTTTTAGTCCACTTAAAACATTATCTAAATATGCACATCTCCAAGTGCTTTTTTAAAAATAATTTATTTTTTTCAGCATGAATGTACTGTATTTTAATCCAGTTAAAGGTATTGTCTACACAGAATCATCAACAGATAATTTTCCATTTTTGTGTTCCTTAAATGTTCTGCTTCTTTCTTTCTTAAATTTATTTTTAATTGATACACAATATGCCTTTATTTGGGGGCACAATGTGATATTTTGAACTATGTTTACACTGTGGAGAGATTTAATCAAGCTAATTAACATCCATCACCTCACCGGTTTTTAAAAATTTTTATTGTGGTGAGGATGTTTAAAACATACTCTTTTTGCAGTTTTGAAACATACAATACATTATTATTACCCGGCCATCATACAGTACAGTGGACCACTAAACTTATCTAAGTGATTTTTTTTGGGAAAAAATACATTTTCACTGTACATATCTTGATGACATTCTTGAGCATGAGCATTTTGGCACAAAGGGTGATTTCAGGGATTTCCTTCCAATTAATTCCCTCAATGGCTTGCAGCCTCCTCCTCCCGTTAGTATCATCCCTTAAATGCTTTCTGTGCTATTTAACTTGATTAGGAAACAGCAATTTGAAGCATATTTACTGGAAGAATACTTTTTAAGAGTTTTTATATATGTGTATATATTTTAAATTTACATTTAATCACTGTATATCTTTACTATGTACAACATGTTTTTTTTTTCTGGCCTGAATGCAGTAGATTTTACAAAACAAGCAAGAATACTTAATGAGAGGCACTGTGACTTGGGGATTAAGTACACGGACTTTATAATTAGATAGGCCTGGATTTGAATCTTAACTTTCTAATAACTAGCTCTGTAACTGTGCTCAAGTGATATAACATCTCTGAGCTCAATTTCTTCCGATACAATGAGGAATGATGATAATAATATCAACCTCTTGAGACTATAAACAAGATTATGCATACATTATATACCGCAAAATATCAGGCATAAAAAAAGTAGTTTATATTAGTAGCTGCCAACCTCTAATCTACAGATCTGTGATGTGTCCCAAAGGTATTGCAAGGGATCTGTGACTCTTTGTGCACACATTGTCTGCAGACTGGATTGGTCAAAAGTAGCATGTCTATATGTACAATCCATTTCCAACCCATGATTGTGGTAATGGTATATGATTTTGGAAGCTGATTTAATTAGTAAACCACAAATTTACTTACTGATATGACTGAATTTGAAAGAACTTTCTGCAATTATGTAGTAGTTCCATTTTTATCAACAGCTATTAAAAGATCAACATTTTAACATTTAAGAAGGCTCTTTGTGGTTGAAAAAGTTGGGAAACACTGCATTTTCTGAAAAATTTACTAATCTGCTATTTCTTAGCAAAGATAAGGTCCTAGAAAGAGGGAAACCCATGTCAATTTTGATGAGCAAAAGAGACAAAAGACATTCCAGAGCATAGGGTATGATCTGGAGGTCTGCTCTAGTAGGGACAATATGAGAAACCAGGAGGCAGTGTGAGGATAGTCAGGAAGAAAAAATGGGCAGCAATGGTCTTTGCCCAAAATACTCAGAGAGTCTACTAACTCATCTGTTCTTACGTAACTGAGAACAGTTAAACAAACAATAATCCAGAAAGACTTCCAGAAAGACTGAAAACTCATTAGGATACCAAACCCTGTCTCTCTGTGGGACCTGGGTGCTTAGTGTGGGAAGATGCAGTGTTGCTTTATTCTGATTACATTATTCAGTGAAATCTCTCCAGAATGACCAGCAAACGGCCCCTGAAATAGGAAAGAATTGGTGGCAGGAGTGAAATTTAGAGTCACTTTGATAGAGTAATTATCTTCAGGAATTTGGGCTCTGATCGCTACTTAGACTGTGTGAAAATATTGCTGAATAAGGTGCTCAGCAAATTCAACTTGTCATTAAGAGAACTGCAGTTGGTATCATTAAATTACATCCATTATTCAGATAAATGTTCCATGGCCTCTTAATAGTCTGCTTCCTTATTGACTTGAGCATTCAGTTGAGTTTTCTGTTTCTATGTATGAGGAAAATGGTGGTCCTCATAACATTTTTCTGGGACTTCAGAGATGCCAGAAATACTTGTAAGTAAGGCTAGAATTGTAGATATTTACCTAGTGCAGAAGTATAAGCCTGAGTTTGTATTCATTATTTGACACAGTTTGGTTATGGTAATTGTATATTATTTTTTTTTTTGGACAGGTTTTTGCTATAGGGCACATGCACTTGCCAGAAAGACACAGAGAGACAGAAAGTGAGAAATCACCCCCCCGGGGGGGGGTGGTGACCACGCCACAACGCCACAATCCCTTTTTCTCTATTCTCCTCTCAGGATCTTGGGCATGCACACACCCACCCAGTGTGAGTTTAAGCCACTGGGTCCGGGACTCGAACTGCAGTCGACGACATGGGAGTCCAGGGAAATAGCCATTACGCTAACTGCTGGTCCCGGTAATAGTATATTATTTGGTAGCATTTTGGAGTTGATACAGGGGGAAAGGAGTGATTCTGTTTTATCTTTTTTATTCTAGGAATAGTGGAATTCAGTCTCATGGAAGTGGTACTCAAAACACAGCCATCCAACCCTCTCTTTATAGTTTCTCTTACGCATTTTCATTTTCATTTCCACCCACTCCTATATAGGCCATTTTAAAATTGCCCATAACCATTTTTTTAAATGTGTCTACAAAATTTTTTTCCCAGTAGATTTTACAAGTATGTATTCTCAGAATAGCTTCTTGTGAAGCAGAACACTCCTGAATGACTTCGTATTTCTACCACCTTTCCTACCATCCCTTAATAAGAGTTCAGAGAATGCAAACTTGTTAGCATCAACCTAAAGAAAACTGCATCAGAAAACATCAATTCATTTTCAAAGTAAAGGTATATTGTGTATTGTAAAGCTGGATAGAACTGATTTGTACTCTATCTTTTTTTTTGTATTTAATACTTCTACTGTTAATATAATTAATGCATTTTATATATGATGATCCCCCACCTGACTAAAATAATTATTTTCATTGTTGTGCAGGCCCACAAGATTTTAAATCATTTCAGCCAGTGTATACACACAGTTTTATGTTTTGCTTTTTCTATGAACACATCAATATTTTTCCATGTTTGTCCGTAGTACCCATGATTCTAATTTCTTAGAGCTGCTTGATAGTCCATCTTGTTGATCTAATGTAATTTAGGTCAACATTCCCCTTATCTGTTGTATTTTGATTATCTCTGATATTATTTATTCATTTTCCATTACAGCGACTCAGCAAAGTTGGACTTTATAGTCATTGCCCTCCAAAATATCAATCCATAGATATTTCTGTTTGTTTGGCCCACCTCTCCCACTTCTACCTGGGTTGGTCTGAACTCTGTTAGGTAAAGGATGGCCACCTACTGAAAGATATTCATAGATAATACATAAAGTTGCTAGGGGATACCTATAGTGCAACATGGTTTCTGTTTGGTTATTTCATATACTTTTTCTCATTTAATCTTCTCAATGTGCCTATCAGAAGGGCTTGAATTAGTCACAAACACTTGAGATGAAGGAAGTAATGGGTGGGTAGGAAGAGTTACATATGGGTAGGGAGGAAGACAGGAGATTAATGGAGGTGATGTATTCATTACACCTATGGGGGTAAAAAAAAAAAAAAACTGTCCTTGCAGGAAGGTACATGTGCTCAGACATCCTCCTTTTCTCCTCCAACCCCAACTCCAATATTTGGTCTGAATTATAGAGTTCCATCCTGGGCGCAATGTGTTAATTTCCGGTATTTCTTGTGTAAATGGACATTACCACCTTTATATCCACGCTTATCTGTCCTCAGGTTAGCAATGACTCACCTTGTAAACACGCATACATGCATGAAAATAATGAGATGGAGGACACCTTTGATTAAAATCTTCTCTACCAGGCTCTATTGGAACAGGTGCCAACTTGTTACTACTTGGGACTATCAATTGTACACAGTGGCAGCTAATATTTGTCTGGTTGTGATTGTATTTTTCTCACTCTTAAAGCCAACATTTGGAGTATTTTTTTAGAGACTTCTTTTAATTTTATTTATTTATTTATTTTTATTTTTTTACTATAGGGCACATCTGCTAGCCAGAGAGACAGAAAGCGAGAAATCATCCCCCAGGGAAGATGGTCATGCTGCAATCCCTTCTCCGCCATCCTCTTCTTGGGATCTTGGGCACACATACACATGCACCCAGCATGAGTTTTAAGCCACTGAGTCCAGGGCTCGAACAGCAGTCAACTGTGTGGGAGTCCACAGTGATATAACCATTATGGCATCTGCTGGTCCCATTTGGAGTATTTTTAAGTGGGAAAAACTCCTTCTGCTTATCTTGATTTTTCACTCAGTTCATACTCTCCCTGCATTGTAAGAATTATTATTCTCCATCTTGCTTGAACATCAGGTTACTCTGTTTCCCTGAGCCAACAGCCTGAAAACTTATTTAGGATGCTGCTAGAAAATGGTCCTGTAGTTTATCCATTCTTTTTGATTTTCAAAGAGTGCTTTATACTTGTTTGAAAACTGTGGTTATCTAGACTGATTGGTCCAGCCTTATGATTAGCAGTTCATAGCAATGCCTACATAGGCCTAACTTTGAGATCCTTGAGAACTTGGCCAGTAAAACAGGATAGGATGTTGAAACATACAAAGAATTGCTACTATGTGGGGCGTCTGATAACTTCAGTATACCATAGTGTTCTTTATTGCACTGGGCACAGAGAAGAAGCCCAAAGACACTTTTTTTTTTCTTTTTTAGTCTAGTTTAGTTTTATTGGGAAAGAGAAAGAGAAAGAGAGCTTTTGACAGAGTGTTATTTCTCAGTGATTCTTCCCCCACTCTCCCAGCCAGCCATGATCAAAGGAGCACATGGCCACGTCCAACATGTTGAGATTGACCCAGGATCTAAACTAGGTTTCTCATATGGCTCCAGTATCACACAGTGGTGCCCTACCACGTATTCCACCATGACTGGGCCCTAAAGACACTTGTCGATGGCTATAAAATGAACAATAAATCAGCACAAGAGAGTAAACAAACTTTATTTCACAGGAGGCTTCAATGATAGGTGGCGACTTTAGGATTCAGGATTATTCGACTTTCCTCCTTTATATCAACAACCTCAACAAGTATTTAAGTAGTCACTCGAAGGCCATGTGCAAAGCACTGTGGGAGCTATCATGATCTATTATACTGGTTCTTCTTCCTTCAAGTTTAAATTCTAGTTAGAGTGACAAGACATGAAAAATTAGGTAACATAGGAGATAAATAGTTTAAGGCAATAATAGAAGAGGTGTCATGAGACAAAACATGATTATTTGACAAATGAATGGTGCAGACAAGTGTTCTAGGAGTTGCAAGAAGATAGAGCTGAGAGGCATGCTGATATAGTATCTTTTCTCCTGCTGCTCTTTCTTCCTGAAATATCCATTCCATTCTATTTTATATTTTGAGATAGAGTTCAGTCATTGCTCTGTCAGTGTGATCTTCATCAACCTACCCAAACAGAATTAATCACATTATCTCTCATAAGCCCTTGGAATCATAAACTCACTGAGTCTACAAAAGCACATATTGCATTTCTATGATTATTCATTTACACTTATGACTCCACCAGACTAAAAACCTGAAGAATAGGGGCAATTTGATATGAATCTGTCCTTCTACCCTAATAACTTACCTTAAAGTCATAAACAGAGGCATTGTTCAATTTATTTACTGAAATAAAAATAAAATGAGCAGAGTAGAAAGCATTGGACTTAGAGTCTGAATTAAAACTACCTGGCTTAGTGTTTGTTTTTCTGAAATATGTTCCATTTCACCTCTCTGAACTGAATACAATGTATCTCTAATTTTTTTTTCAAGTTTATTCATTTAATTCCAGAGTGAGAAAGAGAGAGGGGTACCCTTAACAGGGTCTTCAAATTGCCATTCACTCTAAGCCCTGCAGCCAGCCAAGATCATGAATGTGCTTGTGGACATAGCCAAGATGTTAAGGTAGACTCCAGATGTGAACCCAGAACCTTCCTAACTTGTCTCCAGTGTAGCACAGAAGTGTCCCTACTGTTTGTGCCGCATGATCAGGCCTCTAATTTTCTTTTAGAGAGATATTTTTGCTATAGGGTGCGTGTGCTTGCTGTAGAGACAGAGAGACATAAAATGAGAAATCACCCCCCCCCACCCCAAGAGGGATGGCCATGCCACAATCCCTTTACCTCCATTCTCCTCTCAGGATCTTGGGCATGCACGCACATGTGACCAAAGTGTGTTTTAAGCTGCCAGGTCCAGGACTCTAACCGTGGGCAACAACATGGGAGTCCAGTGACGTAACCATTATGCCATCTGCTGGTTCCTCTAAATTTTTTTTTTCACAGTACTGAAATCATGTAGTCTTAGAGTAGGAGTGGTTATCAGAGGTTTCTCAGAATTATTGCCAATGATAATAATATTCTAATAATAATATGTAACATTGGGGCCAGTAGGTGGTGTGGTGGTTAAGGATGCTGAACTCCCACATGACCAACCACAGTTCGAGTCTTGGACCTGGTGGCTTGCTTTCTCACTTTCTCTCTCTCTGTCTTGCTCTCTCTCTGATCAAATTAAAAATAAATAAATGAATAAATAAATAAAGTTAAATATAGTAATTCTTTAAAAAATAATATCTAAAACTTACTGTATACCTACTATGTACTAGGCATAGAACATGAGTTATTTCCTTCAACATTCAAAATAATCTTTTGTGGTGCATGCTATTATCACACTTGTTTTCCAAATAATGAAACCTACACACTAAAAGGCTGAGCAAATTCCTCCTGGTCACACAGCTAGAAAGTTCTGAAATGGTGACTCTAGTTCAAATCTTTTTGAATCTAGAAATCTGTGCTCTTTACAGCTATGCTAGTTCTTCTCAACCCTGGTTGTATGGGAGAACCAATATGGAGTTTTTGAAAATAGTTATGGCCAGGCTTACCTCTCTGGAGATTCTACTTCAGCTGGTAGTCTTTGGTAGAGCCTGAGTGAGCATTGGCAGCTTTAAATGGGTCCCCTAGGACTCAAACTGGTGGCTTGAAAAACATGTGAGATGCATGTGTGTACATACCCAAAATTCCAAAAGGAGAATAGAAAGAAGGGAATGTGGTGTGGCCATCCCCCCCAGGGGTGCTTTTGCACTTTCTCTCTACTTTCTCACTGTCTCTTTGTGGCAAGCATATACTCCCTATAGCAAAAAATTTTTAAAAATTCCCTAGGGGAATCGGCCAGTAGCATGGTGGTTAAGGTGGCTGGATTCCACATGGCTGGCTGTACATTGGAGTTCTGTGCCTTGTGGCTTGAAAAACACACTGTATGTGTGTGTGTGTGTGTGTGTGTCTGTATTCCCAACATCCTGATATGAAGGAAAGATGAAATAGAAGGGGTAGCAACATGACTATTACCCATGGAGGGGGGCACTTTCTCCTTCTCTCTATCTCTTGGTCTCTCTCCAGTGAGTGTACATGCTCTCTGGCAAATTTCAAGTCCTCCAAGTGATTCTAATGTGCCAGTTGGTTTGAGAGCTACTGCTACTGCATTATATTGTTACCTTTGAGACAAGTGGCTAGGCCTTGTGAAATGATAGGGTTTTGATGGGCAAGAGAAAGGAGGACATTTCAAATAGCATTCAGGTTATGCACAAATATATAAATGTGCATTATTTTGTCAAAGAAGGAGCCCTTCATCATATCAAAGTTACTTAGAGCTGAGTGCATAGCCCAGAATTTATCCCTAATACAATTACATTTGGAAACAGTTTCAACATAATTTCCCTGTTTCCAAAAGAAATGGATTCATCACTGGCTGGTACTGGGTCTCCTGCCACCACTTTTCTGCCAAAGGCCAACAGAACAAACTGTTTCCTTACACAGGGAGAGCAGGGTTTTTTTTTGCCCCATACAGTGGACTACAAACCTGTCAGTTTCTAAGCAGTTTAAATTGGGAATTTATGAATCAGGTAACATTGTTGAGAATGCTAGAATGAAAATAATGTTGGGGGAAATGAATGGAATGGGCTCCTCTTACTTTGCAGTACAACACTTGTTCTGAGGCTGCCTTTACAGCACTCCCAACAACATTCTGTTCTGGTCAGTGTGCTAAAACAAGCAACTTAATTTGGGATTTGGGCAACTGCTGTTGTTGGTGTGGGGAGTAGCTTCCTAAGGACAGTATCCCTGAAAGAGTATAGAACTGGAAGGGAATTGGTAATAAATCAGCTGTTGAATACCTCCTGAATGTTCTGAAAGATTCCTGGCAATAGAATTGTCAGAAAAGAGACACCTTAATTAGAGACATTTTAGTGTTTTCAAATTGTTTGCCTTTTGTAAGCATATTACTTAAACTCAGCTGGTAATATACTTCCTACAGACATCTTAATCTTTTGGCTGGATTAACTATTGGCTTAAAAATGCAATTATCCAGCTGGAAAGGGCCATTTTGGAGTTTTCTGGAAATGGGCTACAGAGGAGGATGTGAAGCTATGGGTTTCAGTAAGTTGGTGAGCAGCTGGCAAAGTTGCCTCTAACTGGCTTAGTTGCAGAGGTTTATGGTTCTAAAACTGGAAGAATATCACCTGGTGGCAAACCCAGACATACAGAACTCAATTCATCCCACTTCAGTTTTGACCGCTAGCGCATTTCTAAATAGACTGTGGCAAACGGTGTTTGGATTTGATGACTCTTTGCACTTTATTTAGACAAATTCAGAGTTTGAATCCTGGTCGTACTACTTGCTAAATATGGATTATTTGTACAATTTTATCACCTGAACGTGTTGAGAGAATTTGAGAGAGTGTATATGATGTGTTTAATAGATAACAAAACCTTAATAAACAGTAAAACCCCTTAATTTTCTTCACTACCATATATTTTTACCACCTTCATTCCAGATACTCATTGTTACCTCAGACCCTGTAGCTTTCCGCCTCACCCCCCAGAAAGGTGGCCTCCAAGAGCCTTATGTCACCTGTAAACTAAAACAGCGATACTACCTTCTTATATGGTTGTTGAGAAGATTAACAGATAATCCATGTACAGTTGTTAGCACAGTGCCTAGTCCATGGCAGTCCTCTGTAAATATTGTTCATTTGTATTTGTATGTATTTGTCAAGACAGGATAGTGGCAAGATTGGCAGAAAGATGCCAAAAAACACAGGATGAGATATTTATATCATGGTAAGAGGATTCCAAAACTAGAAGGCTCGTCCTGTATAGCAGTAGATAGTGTTTTCAAATGAAAGTGTGATTCTCAGGTTCCTACAGTTATCCCCTGGGGATCTGTAGCTGCAAGTAACATCACCTGCATGAAGTAAGGACTTTGCTGGGCTCCAGAAGGTCCTTTTGCCATTCTTACTTTGTTTTCTTTTAATCCTCTTTTGGTCCCTCCAAACCAATCTGCAGACTGGCTACAAATCTGCTTATCCACCAGGGGCAAATAAATGCTCACAACTCCTTCACATCCCGAAGTATTTATGGAAATAGTAGGTGAAGGCAAGGTGACTTTCTTGGAAAGATCATTTAGTGGGACAGGGCTTCAGGCCTATTTGAAGTCTACACCTACAGAGCAGTGGTAATACTTTGGAAAAGAGCTTATCTTTATTATGAAGGAATAAAACTTTGACTCAAATTAGAACCAAACATCTCTTAGATAGAGTTTTTCCCTTTGAAAATGCTTAATATAAAATAATGTAAGCTTGTAAAAAGAAATCAGCACAGTAGTAAATAAGAAGTTAAAATCAGGGCCAGATGATGGCACAGCAGTAATGCAACTGAACCCACATGGGAAGGTTCTGGTTTCATGTCCCAGGAAGTTCCCATGCCCATAATTTGAACTGGCTAAGACTGAGGGTGAATCAGAATGTGAAGACCCTGCTACAGGTACCTCTCCTCACCCCCCAACTTCCCCCAAAAGACACAGAAGAAGTACTATTATAAATAAATACATTATTTTAAAGGTGAAAATTCTTGTTTATTTATCTATTATAAGCCCATTCCAGCAATTCCAACCCCACAGATAATCACTGTTAATGCTTTGTTGTATTTCCTTGTAGATTTCCCCCTTCCCTACATAAATAAGTATATGTACAAAAATAGGATTCTGATATAAATATAGTTTCACTGCACAAATAACACTATGTCTTCTATATTTTGTTATTATTGATAATATGTTGAAGTCTTTCACTTTCTTAGCAACTGTGTAATTATAGATGGATTTTTGGTTTTTTTCCTCTTGATGAAGAAAATGTTTTTAAATGATAATGACACTTATAAATGAATTAAGTTGTGTAAGGTCATACAGTTGATAAGTGGAAGAGTGAAGATTTGGAGCAATTTTGACTGACTCCAGAACCTGTGGTATTAATCACAAAGCATTGCCTTTCTTTCCACACGTTAATTATCTTAACCCTAGTTTTCAGTGTAGGCTGCAGTTATGAGGTAGCTCTAAAATCTCAGAGTTAGAAGGAACCTTTGAAAGAGCTTATTTATTCCAACCTCTGACTCTACAAACAAATCATTAGATGGTTCCTCATTTTGAAAGATCATTCCTGAAACTTTATTTTGATTATATAAAACTCCATTAATTTATTTGCATTTCTAGCAGTAGACAATCTGGATTACTTAAGCGATAGTTTATCTTGTATCCTTTATATTTTCTGTCATATGAAACTCTTAATCTTCAGAAGTAAATAGGGTAAACTATTATGTCCATTTCACAAATGGAGACTCTGAGGCCCAAGTTAGTTAAGTAACTTAAATTTATGCAATCAATTGCTAAAAGCCACCTAATGTCAGGAAAAAGAGTTTAGATATTCCCCTAAAGGCAGTGAGGAGTTACTGAAGGCTTTTGAGCATCAGTGAGGTCACAGAGGTTAGGACAGGGATCAGTAGGTAGTGACATGGTAACTGTAAAACTAGGAATAGAAGTGGTGAGAGCCACATTAGCAAGTCAGGTCAGCTTTTTAAAAGTAAATAAGAAGCATGAATAATTCTGATAGCTATTAGGCTTTAAAGGAGAGGATGAATACCAAAAAATAGCAGGAAGACCGTGTTACTAGAGACTGGTGACTGGTTGAAGATAGAGACCAGAGAAAGAAAAGAAGTAAAGATGATTCTAAAGTTATTGACTGGGTTGGTTTGATAAACTCTTTTATAAATAAAATAAATGTTGGAAGGAAGAATAGCTTGGATTTGTTGTTGCATGTTTGTGGTTAGGTATCTAAGTAGAAAATATATAGTGATCTCTGGAAAATCTTGGACTCAAGTGAGAGCAGTTCTGGCAATTCAGCATCAAGAGTCTTCTATCTTCATAGAGATGTTTGCATTCTCAGTATAGTAGGACCATAAAGGGACCTTAGAAGTATGTAATCTGGGGACCAGCAGATGATGTGATGGTTACATTGTTGGAATCCCACGTAGTTGACTGTGGTTCAAGTCCTGGACACAGGAGCTTAAAATTCATGCCAGGTGCATTTGTGTGCATGCCCAAAATTCTGAGAGGAGAATGGAGGAGGAAGGGATTGTGGTGTGGCCATTCACCTGGGGGGTGATTTTTTCCTTTCTGGCTCTCTATCGTTCTCTCTCCGTCTGGCAAGCACATGCACCCTATAGCAAAAAAAGACTATCTCTAAAAAAAAAAGTATGTATTCCTTCATTTTACAAATAAGACCAATAAGTGATACAATCGCCCAGAGCCCCATGTAGTTTCTGAGCAGTGATGACACATCAGATCTTCTGTGTCTTAGTTCCTTGCTCTTCATGGAACACTAGAGGCTGCAAACTGGTAATGAACAACTGATAGCTATATTTGGTCAGTATGTTTGATTGTATCTATTGTTCACAAACACTTGCTGCTTCTCTCTAGAAGACATCAGCTTTGACCATGTGACTGACTTCGGCCAATGAAATGTAGGCAGAAGTAATATGCAATATTTTGAAGAGGAACTTTAAGACATGATTTAAGTGCATACTTTAAGTGCATAATTCACCAGATTTCCTTTTCCTTCTGCCATGAGGTCATCACTCATCTTGATAAAAGTAGCTTTGTCAGCCTGAGTCTCAAACTGAACATAATGTTCAATAGAGACATAACTGACCTGTGCTAAGAGTATGATGTGGGGAAGGAACAAACTTTTGTTGTAAGCTAAGATTTTAGGGTCATAAGTTAATGCAACATAACCTCACCTACCCTAACTGCCCCTACAGCCTACATCATTTTGAAAAATGGAACAGTGACTAACATTTAAAAACTTGGAGAGCTAAGAGAAAACTCCAGATGTCAGTTTTCTGATTAAAAATTTGGGAAAACTGGCCTATTTAAAAAAATGGTATGAACTAACTGGGGCTGAATAGCAACTTATCCTTAGAAACATGAGCTGAGTCTATAGTTTATATCCAGTATTCACTACTCCCTAATTGTATCTTACACCCACTCATCTTTTCCTTCACTTGTTTACGTTGTTTGCCCAGCCCTTGTGAGCAATTGAACTTGCCATTCTGGCTTTATATTTTCCCACTCCTCAGTGAGAAAATGCTAGAGACAAAAAGAACAGATGACCAGGACAGAAATTTAGGTAATACCCACCTGCAAGGGTGAGAAAAAGAATCCACGGGGAGACAGATAATAAACACTTAGAAAAGTAAGAAGAAAACCAGAATTGGATAGTGACCAAAAGAAACAAACAACAACAAAAAAGAGTCAGGAAAGAGGGATGGTCAACATTAGATAAAACTACAGACTTCAAGAATGAAGACAATGAAAACAGCAGGTCACATGTGGTTTTTGAGGGAATAATTTGGATAATTGCAGAAGCCAGAGGATAAGAGATTATGGATCAAAGGGCTACTGAGAAAAGTGGAGGCATTGAGATAAAATTTTTTACAAGTTTGGCATTGAATGGAAAGAACAAAGTAACTGGTCATTCTAAAATGGCAATATAATCAAGCCAAAGTTGTTTCTTTTTTCTTCTCTCCTTGTTCTTTTGTGGAGAAGGGCAAATGTTTGACAGACAGAGTAAGGAGAAACCAGGTGACTGAGGAAATAAAGTCCTGGTGGAGTTGTCTTGGAGGTATAGATGAGAAACACAGCTGAAGTACTTAGTTTTGGAAATAAGGGGTAATACACTTTCATCTATGTCAACTGACATAGAACATGGGGTCTAGGTGAATCACTGGCAATGACTCAGAAGAGAATGGTGTCTGGCTCTTATGCTGGGGGTGGGTCAAGGAGAGACTTATGACCTTGTGTAGAAGTTCATAGGTCTGCTCTCTCTGGTTTCAGTCTTGAATGAGAAACAGACAAGCAGAGAAGGATCTGATAACTGAGAGATTGAATGCTGTTTATGGCAGGAACCTGAGCCCTGTGCTCAGATATAATCTTGGTGCCATTCTGGTCCCCTTTTTTGTCATTTCTGCAATTGTACTATTAAGAAATGTCTCTTATCTCACATAGGCTAATGAGTTTAGGGAGGAAAATGCAGAGTTTACAGCGATGGCAGGAAGGGCAATGGAAATGGCCCACTGAGAAACTTGAAATGCACCCAAGGGCTTTGAATTTCATTTCAAGTGGCAAGCCTACAGCTCATCAGACAGCACCTTCTGAAGAAGGAATCCATGATGACAAAACATGTTAAATTAAGTTGTTTGTAGCCTGTGATCCTAGACCCCAGAGACCTTCCAGGTGGTCTGCATCCTGGACCCTTATACTATCAGCATTTACAATATGACAGTGTCTCTATTTCTCTCAATGACATAGAGATTTACTTGTGCTATCTTAGCATCTCATTATTGTGACTGAGTTTAAACAAAAAAATGGCCACTGACCTGTAGACATTCCCTGTCATGTAGCAAAAAGAGCCATTGTGCATCATAGTGTTCATGGAGACCATGTTGTCAAGCCAATTCTCAGCATAGTGATAGCACTACCTGGGGCTTTCTAATGTGGTCTTAGTGGAGAATGAAGATGCAATGATGCGCTGGACGTGTGTGTGTGTGTACTGCTTTAAGAAAAGCAGCAGCACTTACCTTACACCATCCAATGAAGTCTGTATATGGAAGCCTTCAGTAAGGGAGGGAACTTGGAGATGGAATCTGGTAGTAGGTAGCCCTGTTGGATCATTTGCCTATAGAAGAGTTTGGAGGATAGAAACAAACTGTCCAAGTCTTAGGGAGCTTTAGTTAATTTTTCATTCCTTCAGCAGGTTCATTTTTCTGAGTATTGACTGGGACCAGAATATACAGGAGGGAGTGGTGTGGTGGGGGAAAATATTCTTCCTCAGGAGAGAATGTATAGGGAGGGACAGGACTGATTCTTTGACTGTAGAGTAAAATCAAAGAGAGAATGACTATTTTTCAACTCCACTTAACTTATATTTATTGTTTCTTCATTTGTCATGAGACTACACCAGACACATAAATTAAGAAATAGTACAATGGGGAAGGCCCTTGCTCCGTTTAGCTTATTCTTCCAACTGTGACAGTGGTACTTAAGGACATGGGAGTAGAGAAGAACTAGGTTACTTCTCATGATATCAACTGTTTTCCTTAATTACTTGAATCTTAAAAATGGCATACTGGTTTATACTTTTATAGCTGGCTTCATATGAGGGATTGGAAAATCCTTTCTGAGGAAGAACTATTTATTCAGAGACTTCAAGGATGAGTGAGGAACTAATGAGTAGTGGTGTGGGGTGGAGAAGGAATTGCTTTAGGAAGAAGCACATACAACTTTCCTGGGGAGGAAAGGAGCAAGGGATGCCTGAGGATTTGAAAGGCCAATGGAACATAGTGAGCATATGGGAGAGTGTTATGAAGGTCAAAGAGGTAAACAAGGACCAGAAGTACAATATAAGGACACTTTTCGTAGGACTCAGTGAAAGCCAGTTCATGAGTACTGTGAAAGATATTAGAAAATCCCCACACTCTCAGTTTTATGTCATACTCTATAGCTAGACGTGTTGAAATATTCATTTAATGAGCATATATTGAATATCTACTATATGGCAGGGGCCCTGTGCCACTGAGTCATACACCTCCCAGATCCATGTAAATTACAGGCTACTCCCTACAATGGGGTCACTTCATTGGTCCTATCCTAATCATAGAGTCAGATTCAGCATCTTTTCATTATTATCTTAGGTATAACATTGCTGCTTTGGAGAAAAAGGCCCAATGTCACATTGACTTCTGCAGCCAGCAATATAGAATACATTATCCAATAGTATCTTTTTTTTCTTTTTTTCTGGAGAGGTTTTTGCTATAGGGCATGTGCACTCACCAGACAGACAGAGAGAGACAGAGTGACAGAAAGTGAGAAATCATCCCACCAGGGGAGATGGCCACACCGCAATCCCTTCTCCTCCACTCTCCTCTTGGGATCTTGGGCATGCACACACATGTGCCTGGCATGAGTTTAAGCCACCGGGTCTGGGACTCGAACCACAGTTGAGTACATGGGAATCCAGCGACATAGCCATTACTCCAATTGCTCGTCCCATCCAATAGTATCTTAAAGCTCCTTATGGTCAAAGGCAGGAGAGAGAAATGAAATGGCAGTTGTCCTCATGTCAGGGAAGCAGCATTTGGGGGGAACTAGGCTTTCTTCTTAAACAGCTGTCTCCTTCTTTCCTATGAGCTTTGATGAAGAAACTGTAATTGTCATTTTGAAAGTCAGTAGAAGTCACTTCCTTCTTTCTCTTTCTTTCTAACCTTCCTTTATTTAGATGCTGTTTTCTCCCTACTTTCTCTTTCCATTCTTTTCCCCATCTCTTTTGCTCAATTTTTCTCTCTGAGCATGGATACTAGGAATAAAGGCTCTGCTGTGAGCAACAGGGAAAGCAGAACTGCACTCACAGAGGCCAGCCCTGACCTAGGAAGAAAATTTTGCAGGCATCTTCACCCTTGTTCACAAATAGTATTTATTCTGAAGGAATTAAGCCAATGGAAAATGAAAACTGGCTTTTCCATCTGATTAACTATTTAAGAAGCCTTCTCCACCTACTCTGACCTTCATGGATCTCACCTTACGTTCCAACTATGAATAAGAACCCCTTAGAATTTGACCTCTTTATCACTTATCATGCTGGCTTAGTTTCTAATTCTTATACATGTTGATTTTGTTTCTCTATTGGGATTGAAAACTCTCTCAGGGAATTAACTATGACCCTACTTATAATCTATCACCCTTAGAGATAAGCAAAATGGTAGACATGCAGTTTAACAATTCAATGGATACTTGATTGATTTAACGGAAACTGTCACCTTATTGTACAAAATGACCTAACATAAAGGAAAGCCTTATATTCCTACCAGCCTTTCTTTGATTATTAGAAGGCAGTAGAAGTTTTGACAATAATTCTACTGTCACCCTCCCTCACTTGCCTTTCTACTTGTAAAATAGTATGGAGTGGATTTAGATGAAACATCTATTTCTTTGTATCAAATTCTCCTTCGTATAGCTGTCTAGGTTATACATGGATGCCTTTGCCTTGTTTCTACATTAGAAAAAGTGAAAGCCAAGAAATGTCCTTAATGAGTGGCTGTATCCTTTTTGGGTTCATATACTCTCTGAAGCAGCCCAAGAGGAAGAGAGAACAATAATATCAGAGGACAACAATATAGGGAGATTGGAATATGATATAAATAAAAGGGACAGGTGTCACTTGAAGCCACAAATTAACTCTATCAGATCCTCAGATTGTTGTGAGTAAAGGCAACAGCTGAAGAGGGTTCAGTGTGTTAAGATAACGACATCCCAAGGCCAGCAGGTGGCACGGTGGGTAAGGCACTGGATTCCCACAAGGCAGATTGCTGTCTGAGTCCCAGACTTGGCAGCTTAAAAATCATGCCAGGCATGTGAGCCCAAAATCCCAAGAAGAGAATGGAGGAGAGGGGATTCTGACATTGTTAGCCCCCATAGGGGGTGATTTCTCACTTTACCTCTCTGTCTCTGGTGAGAGCAAGCAGATAAAGATATCCTTTGGTCTTGGCAGCCTGTGCCTGGGAAACCAAGATGAGAGATTGAGCTGCTGATGTTCTCAGTCAAAAATTTGTATGAGATCAGTAGTGGAGAAAGAGCTAAGACAGCAAAGCAATGCAAAAGGGGGTGTATTAGTTTCCTTTCACTGTTATAACAAATTATTTCATGGTGACTTAAAACACACATATCTCAAATGAAACATTTAATGGACACAAAAATAAAAAGTTACCTATTGACGATAATGTATATGGTAATGTAATTGACTTGCACTGTATTCATGCTGGCAAAAGCCATATTGTACATTGTAAAGATGTATGCTGATAAATGTAAATAAAATTAAAGAAATGAAACACATGCTTCTTACAATACTGAAAGCCAGAAGTCCAAAATGGGTATCATTGTGGGAAAAAAAAATTATGCAGGCAAGGCTGCATCCCTTTCTGGAGACTTGAGGGGAGATTTTGTTTCTTTGTCTTTTCCAGCTTCCAGGGGGCTCATTGTCCCTTTCCACCTTCAAAGAACCAACTAACTATATATGGACAAACTCTGTTGAAAAGTATTTAGAAATATCAGTCAGGAAACACTGACTGAAAGCCCGTGTCCTTCTGAAGTTGTAAAATAATTAGTAAATTTTATTAAAGACAGGTGGCTTAAGAGCCTAGTCATGGCATTTTTAAAAAAATTATGATTTCTAATACATGTGAATACATTTACACTTATAATTTGTTTATGTTACAATAAAAGTTATCAGTGCTGAGTTCTGGGATTTAAAATTCAGTATGAGATAAGGTCCATGGAAGCATATATGTGAATATTCTCATACTCAACCTTCTAGTCTCAAAGCTAATTGTGTAATACCTTTTTTTTTTAAGGTTTTAGCCACAGAACACATGCTCACCAGAGAGAGACAGTGAGAGAGAAAGTGAAAAATCACACCCTAGAAGGGATGGCCATGCCATAGTCTCTTCTCCTCTTGGGATTTGGGGCATGCATGAACATGGATCCAGTATAATTTTCCAGCTACCAGGTCCAGGACTCAAACTTCTGTCAACCATGTCAGAGTCCAGCATGCCAACCATCACACCACCTGTTGGCCCCTTTAATGCCTTTATACATTGCTTTGTAGCATTTTGTTTCATTCTAAGACATGTTGCTCCCTCCCCAATTCCCTACTTTGGGGAATTTTAGTCTTCTCCTTATGTCCTTTTCTTGACACCATACACATTTCTGAGCATTTAATAAAATAAGTAGAGTCAGGGGCTAGATGGTGGTACAGCAGTAAAATACCATGCTTTGAGATGACAACTTGCATAAGAAGGTTTGGGATTCACATATGGAGAACTCTGGAGTATGGTAGGCATGTATGTGCCCATGATCCCAAACTGGTTGAAGCTGGAGGTGGATTGGAATATCAAGGCCTTATTAGGGGTCTTTCTGTGTGCTTGTTTCTCTCATTTTCTTAAGCTCATGGAAGAAATAAATAAATAAAAATTGAAGGGCTGGTTCCATAGCCTGGTGGTTAAGATTGTTGGATCCCACATGGCCAAACCCACAGTTCAAGTCCTGAACCTGGCAGCTTGAGAAACACACTGGGCACATGTGCTTGCATGCCTAAAATCTCAACAGAATATAGAAATAGAGAAGAAGGGATTGCATCATGACCATTTCCCATGTAGAGGTGCTTTCTCAATCTCCCTCTCTCTGCCAAAAGTAAAGTCAAACCCAGCATATATACATTTCAGGGGGCAGAAACTGTGTTTAGGGAAACCCTTTAAAATTTCCCTCCATACTATTTAAATTTTACATTAAAAATAATATTTGTATAGTTCTCTGTACCCAATTCTATAGAAATCCATCTGAGTTTCTAACCCCTCAATGCTCTGGCAAGTGGACTATTTAAAAAAAAAAAAGTAGCCTTTTTTCTTTGTTTGAGGTTACTTTATAACTTGTCTGACTCTTTTTCTAACTTCCTTTGACCAGAGTCATAGATTTGATTTTCATGTGGACTATAGTGGAATTTTAATTCATGACTACAGCCTATATCTTTACCCTGGAAGTTATTGTACAGAATTTAATTTAGATGAAGCCCCCAAACACGAAAAGATATATACCAGCTTTTTACTTCTGTTATTGAAGAAAGAACTCCTGAGTTTCTGCCCTACCAATCGTGGGTCAATGCTCTTGTCTTTGTACATAGAGGTAGGTACATAGCCAGCCCTTCAGACAAAGAATGCTTTCATCTTTTCTCCTTATTCTTCAACCAGTCCTTCCCTCCCAGAATGGCCTTACCTCTCAGAATGACTTATAAAGAAGCATTGCTTTACAACTGAGAATAACTGCTAATGACCTTATGGTCCTAAGGCAAAGTTGTCTTTGCACGTCCTGAACCTGGCAGCTTGAGAAACACACTGGGCACATGTGCTTGCATGCCTAAAATCTCAACAGAATATAGAAATAGAGAAGAAGGGATTGCATCATGACCATTTCCCATGTAGAGGTGCTTTCTCAATCTCCCTCTCTCTGCCAAAAGTAAAGTCAAACCCAGCATATATACATTTCAGGGGGCAGAAACTGTGTTTAGGGAAACCCTTTAAAATTTCCCTCCATACTATTTAAATTTTACATTAAAAATAATATTTGTATAGTTCTCTGTACCCAATTCTATAGAAATCCATCTGAGTTTCTAACCCCTCAATGCTTTGGCAAGTGGACTATTTAAAAAAAAAAAAGTAGCCTTTTTTCTTTGTTTGAGGTTACTTTATAACTTGTCTGACTCTTTTTCTAACTTCCTTTGACCAGAGTCATAGATTTGATTTTCATGTGGACTATAGTGGAATTTTAATTCATGACTACAGCCTATATCTTTACCCTGGAAGTTATTGTACAGAATTTAATTTAGATGAAGCCCCCAAACACGAAAAGATATATACCAGCTTTTTACTTCTGTTATTGAAGAAAGAACTCCTGAGTTTCTGCCCTACCAATCGTGGGTCAATGCTCTTGTCTTTGTACATAGAGGTAGGTACATAGCCAGCCCTTCAGACAAAGAATGCTTTCATCTTTTCTCCTTATTCTTCAACCAGTCCTTCCCTCCCAGAATGGCCTTACCTCTCAGAATGACTTATAAAGAAGCATTGCTTTACAACTGAGAATAACTGCTAATGACCTTATGGTCCTAAGGCAAAGTTGTCTTTGCACAAGAGCTTAGTTGGCATTTGATAGTTGAGTTGTGGTGATGCGGAAATATAATGGACAGTTTGAATCTGTTGGTACAGCTAATTTAACAAGGTGACAATATAGGCTAGTGGGTAATTTTGGGGGTTCTGGAATCGTGAAAACTTAGTATGGGTTAGAACTCCCATATTATGGCTAGCAGCTGGAGTGGTGGTTAAGGCGCTAGATTCCTACATGGCCAACCGTGGTTTGAGTCCTGTACCTGGTGGCTTGCTTTCTCACTCTCCTCCTCTCTCTTTCTCTGATAAAATTTAAATAAATAAATAAAAAGAATAAACAACTCTTAAAAAAAGAGCTTCCATATTTTCTAGTTTTCTGACCTTAAGCAAGTTACTTAATCTTTCTGAGCTTAACTGTACATATCTGTAGTATTTATATTTTAGAGAGTTAATTAAATTGAAGAGAGATTTTCACTGAAGGCTATTTACCTAGGCAACCAGGTAGCTGCTCTTCCAAAAAAAAAAAAAAAATCTAAGTACAGGAACACACTAAAAATCAAGTTCAAATAAGACAGCCTATTGGAGTGGCAAAGTGGATGGCTTCTAGTTCTAGATGGCTTGGATTCAAATCTAGGCTTTGCCATTAAGTAGGTGGATGGCTTTAGTTATTTGGCCTCCTATGGATCAATTTTCTCATCTATAAAATGGGGATGATAGCAATGTCTACCTCTCGAAGGCTTGGCATGAGTATTAAATTAACTAATGCAGATAAAACACTTAGTACAGTGCCTGGAACATATTAAGCATTCACAAAAGACCATTATTAGTGATACTAGTGGTGTTACTACTATTACTAAATAAAAATATATGTAAACATTTAGATACAGAGAAAAGTCAAGGATGACTCCTAGATAATTTAGATTGAGCCACTGGTTCTGTGGTGGTGCCATTCATTGAGATGTAGAAAACTGGGGAAGGAATTGATTTAAGCATAAGTTTGGGGAGTGGAAAGATTTTGTTTTAGATGTGTTGATTACAAGATGTTTTGCAAAATATTAATATAAAATTTTGAAGTTAGGCATTTTTCTTCAAGTTTGAGGTTCACAGGATTATTATGGAGCAGGAACATTTGGAAGTAGTAAGCATACTGATTTTTTTTTTTAGAGGTTTTTTTCTATAGGGTGTATGTGCTCACCAGAGAGACAGAAAGCAAGAAATTACCCCC
Organism: Tupaia belangeri chinensis; assembly: GCF_000334495.1. Classification (NCBI taxonomy): domain Eukaryota; kingdom Metazoa; phylum Chordata; class Mammalia; order Scandentia; family Tupaiidae; genus Tupaia; species Tupaia belangeri. The sequence goes on from NW_006206561.1 coordinate 228,636, forward strand.
TATGGGAGGATGGACATGCCACAATCCCTTCTCCTCCATTCTCCTATTGGATTTTGGGCACACATGCACACACACCCTGTGTGTTTTATGCCACTGGGTCTGGTACTCGAACTGTAGTCAACTAAGTGGGAGTCCAGTCATGTAACCATTATGACATCTGCTAGTCTCCATACTGATTTTTTAAGTATACTTTTAAAGTTTCTTCCATGAGAGAGAGAGAGAGAGACAGGCAGGAACAGAGACCTTCACCAGGGTCCCTATAATACAAGACACCACCAGTTCTAGCTGGCCCAGTTCACAAGCATGCACATATGCACAGTGTGATCAGGGAGGTCTCAGGATTTGAACCTAGTACCTTTCCCATGTGGGTTTAGCTATACCACCATTGCACCACCTCGCTCCTCAACACACTGATTTTTAAGGTTATGAGACTGGTTGAGCTAACCAAGAGAGAAAATTTAGGAAGAGAAGGGAAGATGACCCTTTGGGGCATAGAGGGTGAGGAGCCAGCCAAGGAGTCTAACAGATATGTCAAGAAGGTAGGAAGGAAAACTACCAGTCATGGTAGTTGAGACAGAAGATTGTTTTGACATTGAAAAAGTTGTCATCTGTGTAAAATGAGGACTGAAATATCCATAAATTTTATTCCTTGGAAAATATGGTTAAGAAGATGCATAGGAAAAATGGGATTGTAATTGACTAGGTCGTAAGGGAAGGACCTCTTTTTTAAAATATGGGAAATTGTAGTACATGTTTGTATGCCAGTATAGATGATCCATTAGAGAAGGAGAAATCAAGGAAGAGAATATAGAAGGGGATGAGATCCAAAGTAAAAGTAGAAGGGTTAGCCTTTGACAGGAGTAGGGACACTTCTTTCATTTCTATGAGATAAAGTGCATATCACAATGCCTGGAATATATTAAGTACTCAAATAATATCTGTTTGTTTATTTGTTTCACTGTTGTTATTAACACAAGAGCTATGCTGGCTTGCACACAGATAAAACAGTTTGACCATACTCACAGCCAAAGCCTTAATGGAATTGAAGGCTTTGGTAAGGAGGTGCCATTGAGAATATCCTATCCTAAACAAGGAAATGTGGTTCTGAGATATAAAAGCATTTGGTTTGGTTGACCCAGTTGCCAAATTTTTTTATATCATGAGAGAATGGAAGGTATCTTCTGTTATGATATGGATGAAAAGACAAGGTACTTTTATTTTAGCAAATGTATTTCAAAGAAGTGGCTCTGAGAAATGGGTAGATATAACCCCTTTGAAATTCATTGATCAACCTATCCCTGGAGAGGTAGCCAACATTCTCCCAGTACATGTTGTCCCTATAACATATGTACTTGGATGAGAGAATGAAGTGGGTCTATTAATCATACAAAGGGTCTTCAAAAAAGTTATGGAAAATGAATATTATGGGGGGCAGGCTGGGGGTGTAATGGTTATGGCAGCTGGATTCCATATGGTCAGCTGAATGGTTTGAGTTCTGGACCTGACTGGGAATGTGTGTGTGAGTGCCTAAAATCCCAAGAGGAGAATGGAGGAGAAGGGATTGTAGCATGAACACATCCCATGGGTGATGCTTCCTCACTGTCTCTCTTTTTGTGTCTCTCTGATGAGCATACATGCCCACTGGCAGAATTTTTAAAAATGCATATTATGAAAAATCTGTATAGATTTTTTAAAAAAATGCTGCATAGAAACACACCAGAACTTTAATTCCATTTTTCAAAAAAATTTTTTTGTGAAGCCCCCCTCCCCACATTTACCTCAGCAAAATGTGCTTCTGTATGATGGAAGCAGGAAGCATTTTGTAATTTGCACTGTTTGCACGATGTTGTTGTCTGTACTCTCAATACAATGACTTGAAGGCTTTTAGCTATTATCCCTTTACAAACAAGTCTCTCTGGTTGAGGGCCGATATTTTTTCCCCTAGCATCCTGAAATGTTTTTTGCCTATTCATTTCTGAGTGTAAACGAGAGCTCTGTGATTTTTTAAAAATGCTTCAGAATTTCCCATAAGTGTGTATTATGTGTATTTTTAATTCTTTCCTTTAGCAACCTTTATGCATTCAGTAGAAATAGAAGTATTTGATCAGCTTTTCATGCTAACTGTATTCTCTAGATAAAGAAAAGTTTGATTGGCATTTGATAGAAAAGATGAAATGTGCTTTACATTTTTTTTCAACCTGTCTTTTGAGATCAGTGTCAGAGACACCTAGTAGGCTCTTTGCATACCTATTTTCCTGGTTAAAGTTTATAAGAAGTTAACTGGCCAGAAAATGGGCTCCATAGTTTTGAACATGCTTTATTATTGGTACCATATGTCTGCTCTCTTAACTACTGAGGCAGGCCTTTGGTTTCTATGAATTCGGGCCATTTTCAGACTTGTGTGTGCTTCCCTGATTTAATTTCCTTGCTTGTTTCTAATGTTGAATCAAGTCTGTCTTCTGACTTGAGCCCTAGACTCAAGCTCATCCTATAGCACCAGCTTTTGGAAAAAAAAATTGCCAGAGAGGGCACATATGCTTGCTGGAGAGATAGGGGGAGAGAGAGAGAGGTAAGGTGAGCCAGAACCTCTCTTCTCATCCCCCTATGGGGAATGGTCACACTGCAATCCCTTCTCCCCCTTGTCTCCTTCCTTTCTGGATTTTGGGCATACATGCTGCCCAGCATGTTTCTAAAGCTGCCAGGTTTGAGACTTGAATCGATCAGTTGTCCATGTGGGATCCAGCTGCCTTAACCAACACACCATGGGCTGGTCTAGCACTAGCTTTTGACCCTTACCTCCATGTTACTCTGTAATCCCAGCATCAGCACTGGGAGCTGCTCTAACTCATGGGCTTAACTCAATGCAGTGTTAATGTCTGATTTTTATAGCAGCTGTGGTGGTATAGAAAGAACACTGTTTGATATTTGAATCTCTGGGTTTAAATCTTGCTACTATCAAAAACTCACTGAATGTGGGCAAATAGCTTTTATTTTTTTTTTAAATTAATTAATTATTTTCATTTTATTTTCTTCCATACATTCAATCACATTATTATTTGTCTTACAAAGTGGATATTACCACAGGTGAACATTTTTCCTTACTACATTTGATAAAACTATAAAATATCTTCAACAGATAATACCACACGTCTTTGTGCCATTAATGCTTTGCCTCCCTGTCCCTCCCCCAAATGTCCTTCCTCAGACCCTCTTTCACACACACTATATCTGGTATTTACATCTATATACTGTGTTTCTATATCCTTTAGTCAATCAGTTTCAGTCATAGAGTGCAGACACTCAGTATATATTAAGTGGGAACATACAATGCCTCTCCTTCATTTCAGTTTCCTCTTTTGTAAAATAGGAATATTCACCTCAATCACTTTTGTGAGAATTAAATAATATATCATACATAAAAGTGCCTAACATAACTGGCACATGTTTTATAGATACTTAATCTCATGTTTGGAGCCTCTAATATTCTCCTAGAAATTTGTTTCATTAATTAGTTTAATTTTACAAAGAAGTGCTTAATTTATTTTCATAACTATAGCCAATAAGTAAAAAGTATCAGTGACAAAAGTTTCCTGGGCAAAAATCAGAATGAAATTACAACACAAGCTCATTTTAACAAGGTCCCAAGTTTCCCAATTAATTTGTCTTCAAATCTTATGTATTCTGATCACCAATTGCATTATGTCTCTTCTGAAAACAATTAATATGATAACTTGTACATTTCTTGCAAAGAAATTGAATATCTAGAACTAAGCAAAAATATGACAGTGATTATAAGAAAGACTGTTTATTTGGTAGTAGAGCTTTTTTTAAATCCCAAAAAAAATTTAGTTCAGCATTTTGTCCATTTATAAGATGTGATTTATAAGATGTGATTCCTTCTTCTGTTTGATGTGCCATTCATTAGAACAGCATCAGAACATAGCATTTTAATGTACAGATTTTTGGAGAAGCAATGGGTGAAGTCCTGCACTTGAAATACAACTCTGTATGATTAAAATGATCTGCCATCACATGGTCTCACCATAAAGAAGATGGAAAAAACTCTTTATCAGGACTTATTACATGGACAGGAAATTTATATACAACATTCTGTCCAATGCTCAAGACTACCCTATGAGACAAATATCATTATGACTGATTTATAGATGTAAAAACTGGAGCTCAGAGAGGTTAAATAACTTGCCTATCTATAATCATACTGCTGGTTCAGAGTGGATTCAATGGTTCATCCAAATCCTGGCAGTGGACAGATGTGACTAAGTGTGAATGGACAGGGTAAGGAGGGAACATAGAATGGCAAAGCGGAGGAGGTCACATTGAGATACATTTTATTGAGCTAATCATAGACTCTGAACCTTAGACCTGTGAGTAGGTACAACACAGCTGTTACCACTTGCCTGTTTCAGAAAAGAGGAGGAGAAAAGGGGAAGGTCAGTGTTGAGGAAATAAATCACTATAGTATGTGGAGTGGTGCACGTTCATCAATTTGGTGTCATGTCATTCTGCCGCTATCTTAGTAAGTGAGAGCAGTGTTTCTACTCACAGTGCATGTGTGTGTGTGTGTGTGTGATTGTTTTTTATGGGGAAATAAATCATTGATGCTATAGTTTTATGCCCCAAAGAGAATTGTATAAGTTTTAAATACATTTATCATGCATTCTACAGATAAGTTTGCCCAAGAAAATACAGTCATAAGTTTCACTTATGTTCTCAATGTATACATCTGTAATGTTAAAGTGACTGTGTATTTCAATTTAGATGACCATGGTTGATTCACTTAGTCTTTCTGAATTTTAATCCTTTCTATCAAATGGGTATAAGACTGTTTTACAAGTCTGTAATAAAGAAGAAATAAAAAAATGAAAAAAATACATATATAGATCTTCTTATATCCTGTTATAGTGTCACATGGCAATGAATTGGAGCTGGTTCCATTGCTTATAATGACAACACTCCCATAGTAACCTCAGTTCCATCAGCTCTGCACTGCTCATACATGTTTTGGCATGGCAGCAATGACTGTGTATGTATGCAAACATGTGTTTGGTCTCCACATCTAGACCACTTAATCTCTTGAGGATAAGAAGTGTGTCTAATAATCCTGTCTATATCACTAGGGCCTCTTGTGGGTGTTAAGTAAGTGATGGTTGCTCATAAAGATTATAAGATTTGTCTATAAAACCAGTATTTAGATGACCTTGTTCATATCCCACATTGTGATCCATAAACTGCAAAAGCTGATACAGAGATATCGAGCAGAACTTCAATTTCTGTTTGCAGGGACTATTCTAGGAAAGTTATGTAGCACTTTGAATTGATTTTGAAGATAATTATTAAACAGTTTTAACTATCTTTCTTCTTAAGGATTCGGCCTGCAATTTGTGAAAACTATAGGTGGGACTGTCCCCTTTATAATACCATGTGGTTTGATTAATAGACTTTTTCTTTAACAGGAGTTTATCAAAGAGATTATTTTTTCAAAGATGGGACTATTTAAATAGCTACCTTTAAAGGTTTTTAGGAAACTATTTTTTAGCTAATTAACTAACAGTTGCTACCTGTCAATGTTGCATCAGATTCTATTCTACATCCTCTGTACATATTAATTAATGTATGCCTTATAATAATGTTGTGAGGTAGAACACCATTATGATTCTTACAGGAAAAAACAAAAACAAAAACAAAAACAAAAAAACTTAGGCTTGAAGAGGTTAAGTAACTTGCCCAAGGTCACACAGCTAGCGATCCAACTTTAGAATCTGCTTTTAGCTCCAAAATGATACTGCATCTCATTATATCTTGTTTTAAATAAAACAAACTCTAAGTACAGCTATCATTGTTACTAATTGTTTTCTTTTTTTAATTGCCAGAGGGCATGTCCACTTGCCAGAGAGAGAGAAAGCACCTCCCCAATGGGACGTGGTCACCATAATCCTTTTTCCTCTATTTCTCCAATCTTTCAGAATTTGGGGCACACATGCACACAACTCTGGCATGTTCTTCAAGCTGCTGGAATTAGGATTCAAATTGCAACTGGCCATGTGGGATCTGGCTTCCTGTGGCCAGAGCTTAATCACTATGCTATGAGGTTAGCCCTATCACTGATTCTAAAATATTATGCAATTATTCTGATTTTTGATCTCTTTCACAGACCTTGATTAGAGTTTTCCCTTTGTAATCTATCCTTCTTTTCTTAGATAGGAATACATATCATTTTTCCAACTTTGTATCAAAAGCTATTGCAGGTAGCTTTCTTCAGTATCATGTAATTAAAATACAATCATGCATTAGTTAACAACTGGGATAAGTTCTATGAAATGTATTGTTAAGTGGTTTTGTCATTGTGAGAACATAAGAGTGTACTTACACAAATTTGGATAGTCTGTCATTGATTGAAACATCCTTATGAAGCACATGACTATATCCTCTTGAACTACTTCTGCATTTTAAAAGGCTTTACTTTATCTCTCCGTGTTGTCTTCTCTCTCTTTTTTAAAACTATTCTGCCTAAATATAACTGAAGCCCACAGTAGTCTATTAGTCTCCTGTAAACATACTACTGGTTTGTAACTAGATATTCAGTGAAAAGAGAGCAATTGTTCATTATTTTCTTCTTCAAGAATATATATTTCCCCTGACTGGGTATCTGAGAATCTATCTGCTGTGTTTAGTGTAATTTGAAATTTTTATATAATGCATTAGCAAGTAAACCTCAACTTGTATAGTCTTGGATGCATACTGCCTTAGAAATAAACTTTTCCCCTCTTAGCTCTGTGGCCTGATGGTTAAAGTGACTAGATCCCACATGGCCAACTGTGCAGTTCAAGATCCAGACACAGCAGTTGGAGAAGCACGCTGGGCATGCATGTGTGCCCAAAGTCCTGAAAGGAGGGAGAGATGTTGGAGAGGGGATTGCAATGTGATCATTCCCATGGGAGGGGGTGCTTTCTCCCCTCTTATTCTGTCTTTTTCTAGCAAGAACTAGCAAAAAAAGAAAATTAAAAATACACGTCATACTAATTTAAAAGCCAAGAGATATGTGTTCCTTGCAGACAAAAGAAATTTTGAGGATAAACAAAGTATTTTCACCATAGCCATTTGAACAGTTTCTTTGGATTTTAGAAACTAAAACATTAAACACATCTATCCAACTCCATTTGCCTGATATTAATCAAAATGATTTTTATGTTTTTTTTTCATAAATAGCCATGTATAGTTATGAGATACACAGGACTGTGATGTTTGCAAAAATATTATTTAATGGTTGCTATATCTAACATTTCAAATGCCAGTTGTTCATTGTAGAATATTTCACTTTATCTACCTTTACATTGTTCTTTTGGTCCTAAACTTGAAGCTCTGTTCTTCTTGGTATGTCTTTTTAAGTAGGAAGATTGAAAATAATGGGGGCATTTCCTGAGGAGATGGCACAGTTTCTTTTGAGAATTCGATATGTAGGATGGACAGCTTTCTGCTCTCTACCGTATAGAGATTTTCATGAAGCAAATTGCTTCTTTCATATGAGTAGGTTAGAATTCCCCATTCTTTAGGTGTTCTTAGTACAATGCAATTTCAAACTAGAATATTTGAGTTTGAAATAAATTCTTATGGAAGAGTTTCTTCTTGAGGTTCATGAAAAAAAGTACTGTTTATCCCTTCCCTTTAAGCACAAAGAAGCAATGCATTTTCACCCCAATCTGATTTCCATTTTGTTAATTTGGTTTCCTGCCTTGGATTTTATTTCTGTAAAGGTGTATCTATTTATACACATGGACTCAACAGTCATTGAAAAAGTTGGGTTTTTGCTCTCTTGACAGTTTCACCTTGCTTCATTTTTATTCTTCAGAATTTCATAGAAAATTTACATTTAGAGGGAGTTTTCATAGATAAAATAAGAATTATAAGAACAGTAATTTATATAGAAAACATACAGCAGATATTCTTTATGAGTACAAGAGTAGTCCTGAACAGTTTTTCTATCATTTGAGTAAATCATTCATTATCATCTGACTTCTTTCATTCACTCACATTTTACAGTAAATCATTCATTCTCATCTGACTTCTTCCATTCACACACATTTTAATATACAGTGTAAGTGCTGTTCAGTTTTGAATGGTAAAACTACTTTTCAGGAGGACCACAAAGAAATCGTTCATGATTAAATTACCATCATTTTATAAAATTGTTTAACTTTATTAAACCTGAATTTGGTGTAAAGTCATTTGGTTCTTTAAAAGAAAGCCAGCCTTCTGAGACAGTCATCCCCTTGGAGCCAGACCGGCTGGGTTAATTAGAAACAGCTGGGGTACATATGGTGTCACCAGAAGCCTGTATAATAGGAGAAAGGCCCATAGGAGAGGTTTGCCCTGGGAGAGACTAGAGCAGAGGCTAGTTGTGCCAAGGGTATACAAAACTTAGTTGAGGACAATTCAGGAAAGTTGGAATATAGAGACTTCTGTTGGAAAAAGGATTGTGAATCAGGTTTTCAAACACTGGTGTTTGGCTTATCTGGTGAGAAAAAACTAATATTAGAAGGGCCAAATCAATGTAAAAGAGAGAATAAATCTATGAAGTTTTCTTTAGAAATGTTTTCCATTTTTTAAAAAATTTTGCTGTAGGGCAGGACCAGCAGTTGGCATAATGGCTATGTCTCTGGATTCCCATGTAGTCGACCATGGTTTGAGTCTTGGACCCAGTGGCTTTCACTCACTCCCGGGGCACGTG
>NW_006206561.1:237404-260871 GCF_000334495.1 Tupaia belangeri chinensis
GTGCATGTGCATGTGAGCCCAAGATCCTGAGAGGAGAATGGAGAAGGGATTGCGGCATGGCCATCCCCTCCGGGGGGTGATTTCTCACTTTCTGTCTCTCTGTCTCTCTGTGAGCTCACATGCCCTATAACCAAAACCTCTCAAAAAAAAAAAAAAAGAAGAAAAAAAACACGAAAGAGAAATTTGCTATAGGGCATGTGCAATGTGCATTCATGGTTGGGGAAGGGGAGAAAAGCAAGAAACCACTCCCCAGGGGAGATGGACACACTGAAATCCCCTCTCCTTCATTCTCCATTTAGGATTTTGGATAGGCATGCACACATGCCCAGCATGTTTTTCAAGTACCTTGTCCAGGTCTCAAACCACACAGTTGGCCTTGTGGGATCCGGCCACCTTACTTACCACACTACAGGCTGGCCAAGAAAATGTTTTCCTCTTTGTTCTTTGTTATTTGTATTACATGAGTATATTCATTGATTTTTGTTGGTTGGTTGGCTCTGGTGATCTATTTGGTTTTCTTTATTCATAATCTACAACTCTTTTTATTTGAACCCCTAAGTTTGCTTTGCTGCCCCAGTGAAGGAATCATTAACGTTTTGATGATGACAACTAAAGGAAAAAGCCTTCTTTGGAACTAAATATAATCATATAACCACAGGGAGACATCTTGAGAAATGTATCATTAAGCAATTTCATCATTACTTCCATAAACCTAGATGGTGTAAGCTACTACAACATTAGTCTATATAATATATTTTATCACTCTAAGGTTACAAACCTATACCAAATGTTACTATACTGAATATTGTAGGTAATTGTAGAATGGTTAAGTATTTACATATCTAAACATGGAAAAAGCACAGTAAAAATATGGTACAAAAGTTTAAAAAAAAAAAGGTACAAAAGTACATATGAGGCCAGCAGGTGGTGTTGAGGTTAAGGCAGCTAGATCCCACTTGGCCCATTGTGCAGTTCAAGTTCCAAACCCAATGACTTGACAGTCACACCTATCATGTGCCCATGCTCAAAATCTTGAGAAGAGAATGGAGAAGAGATTGATGCATGGCCATCCCCTTTGGAGAGTGATTTCTCTCTTTTTTTTCCCTGTCTCTTGTGAGTATATCCACCCTACAGCAAGATAAAAAGAAGTATATTTGGGTAGGGGACTTACAGGACTGGAAGTTAATCTAGGTGAGTCAGTCAATGAGTGGTGAGTTAATATGAAGGCTGAGGATACTACCAAAGACTTTATAAATCCTGTACACTTAGGCTACACTAAATTCATAAAAAATATTTTTCTTTTGTCAATAATAAATTTAGTTTCTATGACTTTATAAACTTAACTTTTTTTTACTTTTGAGTCTTGTAATAACAGCTTAAAACATAAACACATTGTATAACTGTACAAGAATAGCTTCTCTATATCATTATTTTATAAGTTCTTTTTCTATTTTAAATTTTTTTCATATATCTTGCTTTTTAAGCATTTTTGTTTAAAAAAAAAACACCTCTGATATAAACATACACATTAGCGTAGACCTGTGTAAGATTAGGATAATATCACTATCTTCTACCTCTATACCTTGTTCCACTGGAAGGGCCATGAGGAACAAAAGGACATGAAATTAAATCAATCACAAGTGAAAGTGATGCGATCAAGAGCTGAGATAAACACAAGATGTAGGAGATACAAGATACAGAAGGTGTGGCACATCATACTGTTTTACAGTCAACTTTTTTTGTGTAAGTAGAAAGAACCTAATATAACCATAAAAAATGTAGGATGGTAAACACAAAAACTAGTAACACAGTCATTTATCATTATCATATATTGTGTACTGTACATAATTGTATTGACTGGCAGCATACTTGGTTTGTTTACACCAACATCACCACAAACATGGGAGTAATGCATCACACCACAATGTTACAGTAACTACAAAGCTATAGGAACTTTTTTAGCTCCTTTGTAATCTTATAGGACCAAATGTCATGCAGCACATGACTGTAATTCATTAGAAAGCATCATAACTACTCTCTATTGTCAAGCCCAACTCTTAAATATCATTAATTACCTGAAGATTGAGAAGTGTTCTGATGCTATCTTGGTACATAAAATGACCATCTATTTTCTGCTGCTTATTGATCTTGCCACCCCTCCTTTGTTATTCAATATATTACTGAAAACCATCTTTTTTTATAAAGTTTCTTTCTTTCTTCCATGAGCAAGAGAGACAGAAAAGGAAGGGCACCCTTATCTTCATGCCATGATTTACCCTTAGCTTCAGCCAGCCTCAGGTCATGGCATGCACATACCCAGTGTGTGTGTTCAGGAAGATCTCCTGACACCAAACTGGCATCTTCTCACGTAAGCCAGACTTTCAGAGCATTGTATTACCCCTGGACCATCATATGACCCCTACCAAAGGCCATTTCTATGATACTTTTTCTGATTTGATGGAATGAGAGGCCCTGAAATTCCCATGGTTACTCAGTATCTTTCCTATTCTAGTCAGAATCTTTGCCTCTTTCACTGTCATTCTGGTTGTTTATCTCTGAGATGATTTTAATATCCTATTATCAAGTTTGTTCTTTGGCTTTTTGTCTACATTGTTATTGGTTTTCAGAAGGTTTTTGATGTTAATAGAGCCTGTGGTCTTGTTTGGCTATCTCTTGACTATTCACAGTGATGAATCATCCAACGAGAGAAATGAAAAAAAAATAGCTTCTGTTAGGTTTTGAAGGCTGTATTATAATATATCATAATATTAAAGTCAATTTGCATTCCCTGAACACCCACTACTGAACCTCAGAGAAAAATGGCCCCAAAGAAGTGTGGGGCAACAACAGAAAATCGATTATAAATATTTATACACAAACAAGTGACTCGCTTGCAGTACTGAGAGTTGTTATTTTCATTCATAGGCTCTGATATAAACAAACACTTCATAGAAACTTGTTAATAAATAAAAATATAAAGAACACAGAGTTGGCAGAATTTCATGTTGATTAATAACAGTTTTGCTCTTGGATCTATAGCATAAAATCCAGCTTGAATGATCAAAGGTAAGTTTTGCTGCCACACACCCCCTTCCCTTCTGTACACCTTTTGGTGTTTCCCCTCCTTCCTTTTGAAACATTTATCCTCTGGTTCTTTTCTCATCTTTTCATTCCATGAAAACTTATCTGTCTTCAGTCTTATTCTGACAGGATCCTAGTATTTTCTGCTGAAAATGGGAAATTAAGTACAAAATCAATCCCTGTTGATGTTTGTCATCGTCTTTGAAAATGAAAGAAAACATGTTAGATTGATCATAGATCATATTAGCTTAATCTAACCCCTCATTCTCTAAATGTACTTTTCCAAAAGCCAGAAAAAATCACCTTTTAATAAATCTGTTGTTTTTACTATTTAGACATTGAATTATAGTGTGACTTTAGATTTTGATTGAATACTGACTCAAAAAAACCTTGTATAAAACCAGTAAATCTTAGACACAGCGAAAGTAAGTGATTTCTTCAAAGCTATTTAGTTGTTTTATAAAACAGGTTTGCTTAAGGATTAAAATTCTTCTTTTAAAGAATATTTTTGGGTTACACAGATTCTAGAAACTGATGTTATCAACAAAATAAATTTAAGTCTTTACAACTTGGCTCTAGCCTATGTGGCCAAGTTTCTCTCTTACTGTATATCCCGTATAGCTTATATTCATTACTTTCTTGTTATTTGATGTATCTGAAAAATTTTTGACCATGTTTTACACTTTATTTTTATTACCCCCAGATCCTCAATACTTTGTACATGGCTCAGCATACTCAAAAAATTAAATTAAAAAAATCCAATATGTCTCCAGTAAATCTTAGACACAGCGAAAGTAAGTGATTTCTTCAAAGCTATTTAGTTGTTTTATAAAACAGGTTTGCTTAAGGATTAAAATTCTTCTTTTAAAGAATATTTTTGGGTTACACAGATTCTAGAAACTGATGTTATCAACAAAATAAATTTAAGTCTTTACAACTTGGCTCTAGCCTATGTGGCCAAGTTTCTCTCTTACTGTATATCCCGTATAGCTTATATTCATTACTTTCTTGTTATTTGATGTATCTGAAAAATTTTTGACCATGTTTTACACTTTATTTTTATTACCCCCAGATCCTCAATACTTTGTACATGGCTCAGCATACTCAAAAAATTAAATTAAAAAAATCCAATATGTCTCGCTCATGTGTAGTAGAAATTTATGCCACTAATATGGTCACCATTGAGTCAAAGGCATTATTAGAACTATTCCTTTTTTCTCTCTCTTACCTGTCATAGTTGAAGACATACCTGAAATGTTAAGACCACATTGGAAAAAGTCACTCTGTGGGTAAAACTCTTAGCCAGTGTCAAAACTAAACAACATCTTGCCTTATCTTCCACTGACTTCAGTCTCACTTCCCACAGGCAGATATAATATCAGAATCATAGTCATGCTTGGCCTCCTTGAAGTAGTTTTTAAATAGAATGTATATTCCTATTTTTCAAGCATGTGACATTAAAGGGTTAGCTGAAAAAGGCTAATGGGGTGATACATTCTGACGGATAGTATTTATTGTACACATAAAGAAGCAACCACTGGGACCAGCAGATGGTGTAATGGTTATGTCGCTGGACTCCCACATGTCAGCTGCAGTTCAAGTCCCCGACCTACAGCTTAAAACTCTCTCCAGGAGCATGTGTGTGCATGCCCAAAATCCTGAGAGGAAAATGGAGGAGAAGGGATTGTGGTGTAGCCATCTCCCCAGGGGATGATCTCTCACATTCTTTCTCTCTGTCTCTGTTTCCCTGGAGAGTGCACATGCCCTAGAGCAAAAATCTCTCTCTCAACAACAACAACAAAAGAAAAAACCACATGACCTATGGTCTAAATATAAAAGTGAATGCTTCATCTTATTTAATTACTGGCTACTAATTTTTTTATTATTATTATTTATATACAGGAGGAAGAAAATATAGTTTTCTGATTTTGGTCTCTGAGGGAATAGGTACGATATAATAACTTCATATAAAATTTAACATGGCCATTTTCTCTGCTTAAGTTGTTTGTGCTAGAATCTGGCTTTGTGCAGAGTTGAGCAACATTTCTATATAGAGGCACATGTGCCTGAGATATTGCAGTTTTGGTTCCAGACTACCACCAAAAAGCAAGTATTTCAACAAAGCATGCCATTTAGTTTTCTTTTGTTTTCCAGTGCACTTAAAAGATGTGTTTGTGCTATACTTTAGTTCATTAAGTGTGCAATAGCATTATGTCTAAAAATTGTACATACCTTAATTTTAAAATACCTTAATGCTAAAAAAAATGCTAATGATCATCTGAGCCTTCAGTGCGTTATAATCGTCATTGGTAGAGGTCTTGCTTTGATGTTGATGGCCGACAACAGATTAGGGTGGTGACTGCTGAAGGCTGGGGTAGCTGTGGCAGTTTTTAAAATAAGACAACAGTGAAATTTGTTGCATTGGTTGACTCTTTTCAACATATTTTACAAAATAATTTGCAAAATATTTCTCTGTAGTATGTGATACTGATTGATAGCATTTTACTCACAGTAGAACTTCTTTCAAAACTCGGAGTCAGTCCTCTTAATCTACATTAGCCCTTCACAAGAGTGTCACCTGTTCTTTGAAACTTTGAAGCCAGGTATCAAATTCTCCTCTCTGGTCATGAAAGTGTTAGATGACATCCTCTGACAATACATTATAAGATTGTTTTATCTACATTGAAAATCTGTTTAGCACAGGCACCGTCATTAGCGATCTTACCTAGATCACTTAGTTAACATACTGCAACCCTAGGAAAGGGGTATAGTAGGCAGTATTTGGAACATGAGTTTGGTTTCTTCCTCTGCCACAGAGAAGTTCTGTGACCTTGGGGAAGATGCCTTTATGCTTCTTGCATTTCCACATTTGTAAAAGTGTGTGTGTGTGTGTGTGTGTGTGTGTGTGTACACACACACAAATATGTATGTATACACACATATATACATATATATGTATATGTATACACACATATATATATACACACACATATATACACACATACACACATATATGCACATGAATTAGATCAGAGTCAGGAGTGGGGGGTCATTTATCAAAATTAACTCTGAGGCTTTTCCAACCCTCCCAAACAAGATTTAACATAATCCTCTAGCCTCTTTGAAGTTCAAAACTACTGTTATCTGGAGAGCACAGTGTGTTTCTTATCTGTGCTGAGATGGAGAGTAGAGTTTGAGAATCACTGGACTAGAACCTGTCTGAGCTCACTTTCATCTCACACATACCATGTGCATTTCTGACAGCCAGTCACCCCAGAGTTTTATATGGCTGTCTGAAAGGATGTTAATGTTTTTTGTTGATGTATATTCCATGATAAAAAATACTTTGTCAGATTTTCTGCTACTTACAAGCAGTTATAGGCATCCACAATTTATTATCCATTTCATGAATAAATGTCTTAGGCAGTGTTCCCTAGAAGTTGAGCAGGAGACTAGGAATTTTGTGAAAATGGTTTATTAAGGGAGTTATCTCAAGCAAAACGTGTAATGCAGCAAAGGAAACAGGATAGGGCAGTAGAAGAAGCTAAGTATGGGCATGGTATCAAGAGAAACACAGCCTGGGACCAGCCAGTGGTGTGGTGATTAAGGTGACTGAATCCCTTGTGGCCAAGTGTGTGGTTTGAGTTCCAGATCTGGTGGCTTGAAAAACACGCTGGGTATGTGTGTATTCATGTCTACCCAAAATTCTGAGAGATAATGGAGAACGAATTACAGCATGACCATCCCCCCTGGGGAATGTTTTCTCAGTTTCCCACTCTCGGGCAAGCACATGTGCCCTATAGCAAATTTAAAAGAGAGAGGGAGAGAGAGAAGCACAGCATAATCCCACAGGGGACATTGGAAGATGAATTACATCATCGAGTTTGTTCTGTTTGGAAGCAGGAAGAATGGACTTCTGTTCTCTTGCATCTGTTGTTGATTGGCAATGAGTTACCTCTGGAATAAGGGGCATAACCTCCCCTACATATGCAGGTGAGGCAGCTTCTATAGCAAAAATAAAAAAATAAACAAGAAACGAAACAAACTTCCTTTAGTTTCATATCTACATATGTAAATACTTAACATATATGTTTCAAAAGACGGTTGTTAAATATAATTTAAGTCAGGTACATGAGTGCCTACTATTAGTTAAGCTGCATAAATGCTAGATACCAGAGAGAATATTAAGAGAATTGATTATGAGGTTTGCTCTTGAAAACCTTTCATTTTGTTGGTGTGAAGAACAGTATGTACATAATATTGAGAAACATCCAAGATGAGGATCTGATCATTCGTTACATAAATGATACCAACTGGTATCAGAGGTAGCATCCTTTGGTGATTAGATTAGGGTGACTTTGGGCAAAGAATCAAAGTCCTGGTCAATCTTTAGTATTAGTAAGAAAAATGGGTTATTATGAGGGAATTTCAAGAAGTTTGTGGAGCACCACCAATAGTGTAGTTAAGGCAGCTGGATCTCACATGGCTGAATATATAGTTTGTGTCCCAGACTGGCAGCTTGAAAAACATGCTGGGCACATGTGCATGCATGCCCAAAATTCCAAGAGGAGACTCAAGGAGAAGAAATTGTGGCATGGCCATCCCGCTGGTGGGTGATTTCTCACTTTCTCCCCTCTGCCTCTCTCTGGTGATTGCATGTGTCCCATATCAAAACAAAACAAAACAAAAGTTTGTTGAAAATAGAATTAAATACAAGTTGATTTTGGTGCCAAAATTTTGAAATCCATACATAGTTTTTTTCCTAAAACATATATTACGTGAACTTTTTGAAGACCCTTACATGGTGAGAATGTATAAGAAAAAAACATCATGGAGGATGCTTAGCCCACAAAGACTGAAGGAAAAGAATGAAGCAGGTATACAGTAGGGGGAGAAATGGTGGGAATGTGTAAGAAAAATCATCATGGAGCGAAGTGGGACTTCAGGATGACAGTGTTTCGTGAAAGAAGTAAAGAACCAGCCAAAGTAATCTGAATTCATTTATTAGGCAATGGAGAGCTACTGAAGGTCTTTGAGCGTAAAAATTATCTGATTAAATGATGTTTTAGGAAGGGTCATCTGAGCAACATGAAGTTGTTGGCATTGTCATTAATCTCTGCACAATTTTTTAAGTGAATGGATAGACTTGAACATGTCAGGAACTAGTTCATTGAAATCCTTCACATTAGGGATTTGTGTTTTGAATACAGTTACCTAACACAGGTCTTGTGCTTGATTACACTCAGAATTTTAGAAACAGCTGTGTAGGTCATCTGGCAGCCCTGATTTTCTCTTAAAAGGTGTCATTAAGTGGTGAGAAAGAAAAGACTCATTCAAAACTTTCCATTTGCCTTTCAATCCACAGCCCAGGGATAATTATTCATAATCATTCCTAAGTCTGAAATGTGACATTGTTCCATGAGTCATCATCTAGGTCTCAACCATATACGCACATAAAAAAAGCACAACATAATTCCACATAGGCTATTTGGAAAAGCATTTAGAGAAATGTTCTGCCTTTTTCTGTTGACTTCCTCTGTATAAATTTGGAATCCTAACAGCCCAAGGACTCTCTCCAGTAGGAGTACAGTCAGTAAACAGCATGTGTCGAGCACCCACTGTATGCAGAAAATCTAAAATGGGAGCTGGTTACAGAACAAAGAAAATGTTTTTGCCTTTGGGCATGCTGTGGTATAAATAGAATGAAATGTTTGAAAAAGAGAATGTTTGAAAAATGTATGAGAATGTTTATAAAGCAATATCTAAAAGGGAATGAATGAGATAGAAACAGAATCAATGTCAAAGGGCTAGGAGAAGTAAAAATTAGGATTGAGGCATGGCAGAGCCACAAGACTGTTCTTTTCTGATTGTGGCCATTTTTTTTCCTCATGTTTGTGTGGGCTAACAAGAGGAGGGAACACAGAGTTTACCTTCCTGGTTAGTACTTTCAGTCACTATAACTATATTTTTAAATTTGAAAATATCAAGACTATTAATATTCCTCAATGACAAATCATCCTATCTTTCTGAAAGAGCAAAAATCTTTTGTGAATGAGGTATATTGTATGGCCAGCTCTTACAAATGCCAAGATTCACAGACTGAGCCTCTGTCCCTCATGGCAACACATCTATTCATTCTGGACTAACTAAGGGACTGATTCTGCCCTGAACAATAAAATAAATTCTCATCTTCTTAACTCAGAAATTGAGGATTTTAGACTGAGGTCCCAGTGTGCATTCAAAAAATATGACAGGAGCTAGGATTCCAGAGGAGTAGATAAGATGGCAGAGCTTGAAACTACCGAATCAGACTACTCTTAGCCAGAGTTGTCAACTACTAACTCGACTTAGTTAGGAAACACAAAAATGGAATCTAAGGGGAAAGGTTGGGGTGAGGGAATAGCAGTCTGAACCAGAGTGGGCTAGAAACCAAGACTGATATTTAGTAGGAAAATTATGATTCAGAAAGGATGACACTAAAAGGTCAGTATAGCAAAGGTTAAGCCAAAGCTAAGGGCAACTGTCTCATAGCTATAAAGGGTCTGTATCCTTGAATGTACAGTTGGAAGAACAGATTTTTGCAATCAGATAGTCTAAGACTCAACTCTGCCACCTCCTAGCTATCGTGCTAAGGCTCATTTATTGATAACGAGGACAGATATAGCATTTTGCCACATAGATTTTTACTGTGAGTTTAATAAGATAACTCATGTTAAGTATCTGGCCCAGTAACTGGCATGCAATAAGTAGTCAGTGTAAGTCAGCTGCAATTATTATTACTACTACTGCCACTTCTCCTCCTAAAGCACGTGATTATTAACTTGATCTGGAACAGCAAAACAACACTATATGGTGTTCCTTATGGGAGTGTTCTCTATATACAAGACTGAAATATTTGAGACAGAAAATTTCAGTTACCCGGTATTCAAATATTTATTATCTCAAAGCCTAAAGCCTTCTAAGTGCTAAGCTCAGCTGTGTATCAGTTATGTCAACAAGATAATATCCACATTCACAACAGGGAAAGAAATCAGAACAAATTACACAGAAGCTCACATGAAAAATGGATGACAGAAATTAGTCTCGAACCAAAAAGAAATGGCTTGACAAGGAACTGCTTTCCATGTGACCTTGAAAGGTCATGAGTGATTAAAATGCTTTTAAAGGTCTGTATTTGTTGTTGTGAATTCTTGCATATTTAGAACATACACACACTTAACCATGGAATAACTTCTTATGCCTCTTTCATAACCCCCACTCCTGCCACATTTAAGCCAGTGTCTTATACATAATGGTAATGGGCACTCAGATATTGATTGGTTCAACTAAGAGAGACTGGTAGGTAGCTTTTTATTTTTCCGTCTCAAAACTTACCTTCAAAAGCTAAATTAATAGATGTATTTTGTAGCTCAAAAATACAAGATTTTCATAATTTTGCTTTACAGATACAATTTATAATGCAAATTATTTCTGCAATATTGTATAAAGATTTGTAATCTGTGGTTTAATTTATTCTAATCAGAAAGTGAGACTTTAGTATAAATGTACTTTTAACTATTCTGGTGACTTCAAAACAATTCTTGATGGTTTGTCACCTTTGCCTTCAAACTTTCTTTCCCTCTATTTGAGTGAAGTTGGCTGTCTTTTACTATTTACAAGGCAGGCCCAGGACATTCCCCACAATGCCATATTACTTTTTAGAATTTGTATGTGTGCTGAGCAACTACTCTGGTATTCCTCAAAATTTACAAAATACCATTGGTTAAATTACAGAGCCACTGAGGTGGCTCTGTAATTTGGCCTCTAGAGGTTAGAACCTCTATATCCAAACCTGCATCTTAAGTACTTGATAGGTCAGTTCTTTATGGAGTGATTGTAAAGGTCACAGGTCTCTCTACTGGTAAAAGACAGATTGGGGATTACAGGTTTAGGACTTAAGATGTTAGACCTGCTAGTGACAGGGCATTACAAAATGACATTACCTTCTCTGTGTATAATTTTTTTTTTGTCCTGTCTTGATGCTTCAAGCACACGAAGGTGAAACATTATAAGGGTGTTATAGGTTAGCAATTCTCAAACATTTTTCAGTCCACAGATGCAACATCTTCCATCATATACTTAAAATTCCCAATTCCCAAATCTGACCCTCTGCAAAGAAAATTTCATTTCCAGAACCAGGAGATGGCATGATGATTATGTCACTGCACTCCTACATAGTCAACAGCAGTTCAAGTCTCAGACCCAGCAGCTTAAAACTCGTGCCGGACATGTGTGCATGCGTGCGTGCCCAAAATCCCAAGAGGAGAATGGAGGAGAAGGGATTGTGGTGTGACCATGCCCCATGAGTGGTGATTACTCACTTTCTCTCTCTGTCTCTCCAGTGAGTGCACATTCCCTATAGCAAAAATCTCTCTTAAATTTTTTTTCTTTCCCAGGATTAAAGAAAGGACTGGAACCGTTTTCATGAAATTCTAATAAAGTGAGAACTGTCTCTTTATTAAATATTGCTAGCTCATTTCCTTGCTGGAAAATGGATTATGTGTCATAATATAAAAATTAAAACTGAGCATCAGGATGGGTTGTCTGTGGAAGACTGTTGAATCTACCAATAGTCCTCAGGTTACATTTTGAGAACTGAAAATAAGTGCAGAATGGGTTGTAGAACACTGTTGCCTGCAGAGTGGCTCTTAAGGTTCTCTCACTACTCATATTAATCAAGGCTGCCATATGGAATGTCATTGCCTTCTTTCCTCTCAACCTGTTTTTTTGTCCCTGTAGTACCTGCTGTCAATAGCAGTCAGAAATGTACAAGCTCAACAATCTTCCTTTTTTTTTTTTAGCTGTATGTTAAAATCCTGCAGTTGTAGCAGGAAATCAGGGACACTATATTTAGAATACTCTTACCTTGAGTGCATGGCAGGTGGTGTGGTTGTTAAGAGCACTGGATTCCAACATGGCCAACTATGGTTCAAATCTCTGGCGGCCTGCTTTCTTAATTTCTCTCTCACTCTTGTTCTTTCACTCTATCCCTCTCTGGACAAATTAAAACAAATAAATAAAATTAAATAAAAATAATTCTTAAAAAAATAGAAAAAAGAATACTCTTACCTTAATATTGCAAGAAGCAATATTCTCATATTTTTTTTTGTCACCTGGTACCCATAGTCTTCCCTCATTTAAGTCTTAAGGCCAGAAGAAGAATCTAGACTTTAATATAGTTAATGATAATAAAGGCATGTGTTGGTATGATGATGAAAATATAAATGAAAATGCCCCTTGATTGAAATGACAAATACTACAATATCCAATGTTTGGTCTTTCTTTATTCCTTGAAGATGGAAACTATGCATATTTGGTATCTCTGATGTCTAGCAGAAGGTTTTGAATATAGCACATGCTCAAAGGAGTTTAAAAAATATTGTGATTCGGGACCAGCAGATGGTGTAATGGTTACATCACTGGACTCCCACATGGCCGACAATGGTTTGAGTCCTGGACCTGGAGGCTTGAAACTCACAATGGGGGGATGGCGATGCATGCCTAAGATCCTGAGAGGAGAATGGAGAAATGATTGCAGTGTGGCCATCCCCCTGGGGGTGATTTCTCATTTTCTGTCTTTCTGTCTCTGTCTATCTGTCTAGTGAGTGCAAACACCCTATAGCAAAAATATCTCCAAAAATTATTGTGATTTGGGGCTGGCAGATGGCGTGGTAGTTAAGGCACTGGACTTCCACGTGCTTGATTGCATCTAGAGTCCTGGACTTGGTGGCTTGCTTTCTCACTTCCCTTCTCTTTCTCTCTCTGGTAAGCAAATGTACACTATAGCAAATTAAAAAATAAAATAATAAATAAAATGAAATTCTTTATTATAAAGTAAAGATTATTGTAACTTATATTAATTTAAAATTTTGGAGAGGATCAGACTGGACAGTAGCACAGTGTTAAAACATGACACTGTGAGACTGACCCACATGAGAAGGTTTTAGATTCATATCCAGAAACTTGCCTGAGTACACCAAATATGTGCATGCCCATGATTGAGGGTGAATTGGGGCAGGGTGTGGATTATGGCATTGGGACCTTATTCGGGGGGTACTGTCTCTCTGTGTGTCTGTCTCTGTCCATTCTTTCTCTCATGTACATGTACTTCTAGAAAAAATGCATAGAAAAACTTTTAACAAAAATTAATAAATAATTTTAGGAGTACCTATAGCATAGGCTTTGTACAATTTTCAGTAGTCAGGGGCTTGACCTCATCTGTAGACCTCATACTGCAAGAACTTCACTAATTTCCTAATCCAGACCCAACTATTAATTTTCTTAGTGAACCATAATCTAAGCCTAAGTTCAAAACAAATGAAATTGTTAACAAATTCAAAACAAAATCTAACTTCTGTATTTCATTATAACTAGTAATGAAAAAGAATGAAATACGTTTACCCCAAATTTTAAGAGCATTTACCCCTTCAAAAGAGTTCATAAATCAACAGAAATTTAAACTTTCAATAATTTTAAGACATTATCTATGGCATCTTCAGTTGGACTTGGTTTAGTGTGTTTCTGGCTAAAAATAAAAGACTATTTGATTTGAAAAAGAACAATTTATTAGAAAAAGCTCAAATCAGAATAATAGAAATAAATTGGCATTACATATACACACAAGAGTAAAAGCCAAGTTTCCTCCCAAAGGATCTGAAAATATCAAGAGTCAATGACCTTTCATTTAGCCTTTGAAAAGCAAGAGTCATTCTTCAGCTAGACAGCTGGCTGGAAATAAATAAAAATGGGATTACAAGGAAGACCAGAAATTAATCTCTTTTCCACATTGCTGAGACTAAGACAGTAATATGGTACTAAATTTATACAGAAAATGGCTTTATTGACCTACCCTATTCAGCTCTTCTCCCATTGAGGTTTTGTTCAAATGGCTTTTAAATTTATTTCTAATGAGGCTACTAGGGTGTATGCTATATTGCTAATATGTTTTTCTCTCCACCTTGAATGCTGGGTCAACCTTAAAGAGTTCATTGATTCTAGCTGTTGTACTGAAATATCCATGGATGCCTTCTCTTATAGCCATCTATTTACCTATGAATCTTCTGTATGTGGGAAAGCCAAGAATGAAGAGAGAGGATAAAGTAAAAGTTTTTAGTTTGCTGAAAGATACATGAAACAACCTAAAAAGACATCTCTAATCAAGTGCTTAATTACATTGTAAAGTAGGATCAATGTGGGGCAGTGAGATATACTAGAAAGAGCAAAGGCTTTGGAACTTAGTGACCAGGTTTCAAATCACAACTAAATCACAACCCCACTGTGTAATGTCTATGAGCTTTATCGCCTCAGCTTCAAAAAAAAAAAAAAAAAAAAAGAAAGAAAGAAAGAAAGAAAGAAAAAAGAAATGCTTATATAGTGATACTTACCTGATGGGATTTATGGGTGAATCAAACAGAAAACATATCCAAGTGTGTAGTGCACCCTTGGACCCAATTAATAGTAGGTGCTGTGATTGTTATAGAGAGGCATTAGGGAGTTGGCCATGGAGCTGTAATTTTGGGGAAAATAAGTTATTTGATCTGAATGGAAATGGAATTTTTTCTAACTGGTACAAAGGTAGCAACCTTCTCTATAATTATCATAATGGACCTCAGAAAATCATAGCCTATCACCTGCCTGCTCTGCAAAACATATGTAATATAGTTTAATGACTGTAACTTCAGGCATCAGCCTAAAACTACTTGAAGGTAATATTGCTTTGCATTGCAGTTTCAGTGAAGTGGACAGGAAGAATAGAGTTCAATTTTACAGTCTGACCTCTTGGTCATTACTTAAAGTCAGAGAGCCATTTTTGATATTTGCATTTTCTTCTTTGCAAATAGTTTCTAAGACAGACAGCATGTCATACACTAACTAAATTTCAGATCTTCAAAAGACATTTAGTTCTATAACTCCAGCTGATAAGAAAAATTAAGGGAGAATGTTCTTTTGCTGTCTGTTTGTTCAATAAATTAAATAGATTAATTAACTCAGTCTGTCAGGTCCAAGAACTGTCTCTAAGGATAGCCAATGGAGCTGACCCATTCATCAGAGACTGAGGCTGGAGAAAGGCAGTCTTTGTCCTGTAATTCTACAATAAGTATAAAGAATGGCTCATGATGACAAAATGCTTATCCCTGGCTTTATCTCTAGGCAAAGTATATATGGTGGAAAGAGACCCCACCATTGTTATTTTTTTACTTGCTTAGTTGATTTTTTTTTCTTTTTTTCCCTATGTTTCTATCTACCTTTGTCCTTTGCATGTCATATCCGGTTCCTTCTTCATTTCAAATATAATCAGGAAATATTTCCTGTGCTCATCTTAATTGTAGTTATGTATGGCATAGTAGACATCAAAGGTGTATAAAAATCATGTCTGCCTTCATAGAGCGTATACACAAATAATGTATAACTAGAAAATAACTAAGATCTTCATGGGAGACCAGAATGACAAAATGGTAAGAAGTTAGTTAAATTGGAATCCAGGGTTGGAATGATTTGAGATTACTACTAACTACTGTCAAGTACTTTAGACTCCCAAGTTGTCATCTTAGACTCCCTACTGCCTGAACTCTAGATGTCTTACTTCCTCCTTTTCTTTCCTGCTCCTTGGACACTAGCCTTGGTATATGCTATCTCAGAGGAAAATCTGCCCTCAATTTCTGTCTGGTATATTCCACGTTTACTTTCAGGGCCATACTCTTAACTCTATTATCTGGATTCTTCAAATACCTTGAGTGGCTTAGGAAAAAAAAATGCTAAAATGCCCTCCCTTAAGAAAATACCAACAGGTTAGAGCATCGGTCTGTGTATTCAGCATTCTAACTGACAAAGGTGCTAAAAATGCTTTATGCCATATCATTTTAGTTGTCCTGCTTAGCATTGTGTCTTATAACCCCTTAAAAATCTATTTTTTCTTTAATAATTAAATTATTCTTCTACTTACTAACAAATGTCTATTGAGTGCCCACTATGTGACAGACACATGCAAGAATTGGGAACATAAAATCTTAGTTAATCATCCCTAATATGAAAATCCTAAAATCCAAAATGCTCTAAAATCTGAAACTTTTGAATACTGACAAGATACCACACATGGAAAATTTCATACCTGATCTCATGTGACAGGCCACAATTGAAGCACTGCAATACAAAAATATTGTATGAAAATACCTTCAGGCTCTATGTATAAGGTGTATAAGAAACATACATGAATTTTGTGTTTTAACATGGGTCCCGTCCCCAAAGATATCAAATTATATATATGTAAATATTCCAAAATCTGAGATACTTTTTGTCCCAAGCATTTCAGAAAAAGGATACTTAACCTGTATGTAAAGATAATGCAATCAGGGCCCTGTAAGAGTTCTCTCTGTAATAGGAGAGACAGACCTATTAACAATTAGTTATTATTAATTAGTTATTATTATTAGTTAACATATAGTGTTGTGGGTTCTATAAAACACATGAAAAGAAAATAGTGGTCAGAGAAAGCATTAAAGAAAAGAAGTTTGAGCTATGAGTAAAGGATAACTGAAGAGGGGATTGTGAAGCAGGCTAAAGGAGGAAGAGGGCAATCAGGTATAGAAAAGTTGATAGAAATGCCCAGCAGCTTGAAGTGGCAGGGGGGGGGTGGAAGTTGTTTGATGAGGCTGAAATTTCATGTAAGAAGGACAAGAAATAAAAGATGTTCCTGGAAAGACTGGCTTGGCTTGAATATAGAGGCCCTTTTACGCTAAGGATGGTCTTCAAACAGGTCATGGAAAATGCATATCACAAGAAAACCTATGCAGAGAATTCATTTTTTTTTATTTTGCGTCAAAATAAACTCATTCTTTTGGGCCATCAGGTGGCATGGTGGTTAAGGTGCTGGAATCTCATACGGCCAACCACAGTTTGAGTTCAAAACATGCGAGCTTGCTTTCTCACTTTCCCTCTCTTTATGTATCTCTCTGGTGAATTAAAATAATAATAATTTAAATTAAATAATTCAAAAAATATTAAACTCATACTTTAATCCCATTTTTCCAGACTTCTCAAAGTCTCCTCGTATATAAAGATCTTCACTTCATCCTTTTTTTTTTTTTGAGAGGTTTTTGCTATAGGGCGTGTGCGCTCACCAGACAGACTGAGAGAGACACAGAGACAGAAAGCGAGAAGTCACCCCCCAGGGGGTATGGCCACACTGCAATCCCTTCTCCTCCATTCTACCCTTGGGATCTTGGGCACGCACGTACATGTGCCCAGCGTGAGTTTTAAGCCACCGGGTCCAGGACTTGAATCGTGGTGGACTACTTGGGAGTCCAGTGGCATTGCCATTACGCTAACTGCTGGTCCCTGAACTTTATCTTGAGGCACATTGCTGAGCTGCCATTTGTGAGCTTCTTGCCCTAAATAAGACATTGGTTACAGTTATCAGTTCAGATGTTCCTCCCTTCAGTTCATATGTTGAAGTCCTAACTCTGGTACCTCAGACAGGACCTTTGAAGAGGTGATTAAGGTAAAATGAGGCCACTGGATATACCCTAAGGTAATCTGGCTGATCCTTATAAGAGGAGGAGATTATGACACAGACAGACACAAGAATAAGACTTCTATCTGCAAACAAAGGAGATGCTCTTAGAATAAACCAATCTTGTTGACACCTTAATCTGAGACTTCTGTCCTCCAACACTGCTAGAAAACTAATTTTCTGTTGATTAAGCTACCCAGTCTGTGGTAATTTGTTATGACAGCCCTAGTAAATGAATACAATGACTAATAATATGGTTTTAAATTTTACAAATATTGCCTTTTTTAATAAATATATTTGAGATTTTTTCCTATAATAATAACATCCTCATTTAATTACATTATAATTTGCTTTCTTGAGTGTAAGAGAGATCAGTAAAGCCATCTTCATATTTTGAGCAAGGTAGAGACAGGAATAAAAAGATTATTATTCAAGTTATATGGAGGGAATATCAGAGGACATTGTGACTAGAAAAGGGAAGACTAGTTTGGAAAGTGTCAAGAGTCTTTATGGGACCTAATAACTAATGTAGTGTCCCTCATCCCTTCCTGAGTTCTAAACCAATTGAGAAATAAAACACCAAGTTGGGAGATACAGATGGAAATAACACCTCTAATACTATGAACGCTAGACAGTGAGAGCACGTAGCTGAGCATGAGAAGCAAATACTTATTATTAATTCTCTGAACTCCAGACTGGAACTTGGAACAGCTCTGTCAGGGGAAATTGAATCTATGCAAGGATGCATAACTTGCTCAGGTCACTGTCAGGTAGAAAACAGGAGAAAGAGGCCAAAGCTCCTGTTCTACCCAGCTGAGAAATGTGGCTTAATTAATCATCTGTGAATTTATGTAAAAAAAAATTTTCTGGCCTTCTTGCCATGGCACATGTAGTATAGTGTGGCTGCATGTGTGCATGGAGTCATTTGGGAAGCCCTGGGGTTCAGATCCCAGGTTGATCTGAACATACCAGGGACACTCATGTATGTGCCTATGATCTTGGCTGGCTAGAAAACTAGGGGGAGGATGACAGTGTGATAAGACCATATTGGGGTCTTCCTCACCTCCCTCTCTCATGAAATAAATTAATAAATTTTTTTTAATAAGCTCTTTTCTTTTGGGACAAGGTAGACAGGAGGATAGTCACTCAGATTTATTACAGTATCTTGCGGACTAACAAATTCTTTTATGTTATAATCATGGTTTCCTTCAGACATTTTCTTACCATAGCTGGTAGAGATTGTCTTAATATGAAAGTTCTCCCTCTTGAATAGTTTATGACTTCTTTTAGCTTTTGTACTTTGAGAGGCTCCTAAACTTGGGAGAAGCTTGATATGGAGTCATCATTAGGAACTCATCATATACATAGGAGATCTTAGCCACACAACCATTACTTTCTTTTAATTCTGGTCATTGCCCTGTAAACTGGCATTCACTGAGCCTCTAGGCTACGGTACAAAGAGCCTTTGGGTTCCCGGATTATGATTTTCTTTTCTTTTCGATTTTATAGATTGATCAATTAACTTCAGAGGCCAGGCAGAAATAGATCGCACCTCAGGTTAATGAGAGTCCTCATTTAGGAACAATTAGTAGTTTTCACATTCTTTGCTCCTGAGTGTTGAAAACTTCAAGGGGACTCACCAGGTTACTGAACATATCCTAAGATAGTAATGCAGGAGAAATGTGGCAGAGAAACCACTTTACGTTGGGAAAAGATGCAAAGCAAAAACATTCAAAATGGCATATTTAAGTGCTATTCTGAGTTCTTCTAGAATGTTCACTGAGTTTAATTCAGAATATGTACTAGCAGGTTATCTTACTTTGACAGTGTCCACACAGGTTGTCTATTATTTATAATGGTGATTTCAAGTGGCTGGTAAATGAATTAATAAGTGAGTGTTCAAATGCTAGATAGGCCAATATAAAGTTACTTCTAGAGACTAGCAGATGGTATAATGGTTACATCACTGGACTCCCACATAGTCGACTGCAGTTGAAGGCCTGAACCTGATGGCATAAAACTCACACTGCCCAAAATTCTAAGAGGCGAATGAAGGAGAAGGGATTGGGGGATGATTTCTCACTTTCTGTCTCTCTGGTGAGCACATGCACCCTACAGCAAAAATCTTTCTTAAAAAAAGTTACTTCTAACCTATGATTCAGTCAATAAATAAAATAGTGAAATCCATAAGAAGAGCTTTTTGCAAGTTGCAGGTTACAACTCATTAGTGAGTTGTAGAGTCAATCCAGTATGTTACAACCAGATTTTAAAGAAATAGATTGGAGGTCAACCTATGGCATGGTAGTTAGACTGCACATGGATGACAGTATGGTTCAAGTCTTAGACCTGGTAGCTTAAAAACACCTATAGGGCATGTATGTGTGCATGCCCAAAATTCTGAGAGGAGAAATGGAAGAGAAGGAATTATAGCATGGCCATTTCCCCTGGGATGATTTCTCACTTTCTGACTCTTTGGCAAGTACTTTCTCACTCTTCTCTTGTCTTCTCTCTCTCTCTCCAGTGAGTGTACATGCCTCTGGAAAAAAATTAAAAATAAACAATAATGAAAGAAATATATTAGAAGGAAATGGAAAATATCTGAGCATATTGTACATAAGAAGAATTTTTTTTGTTTTAGTTACATACGTGTGTATAAGTATATACTAGATTATGAGTAAAATGCATTTCTTAATATGATAGTAAACATGGTTTAAGGTTGACAAACTGCATATGTCCCATGAGCTAAATTTGACATGCCACTTCTTTTTATAAATAAAGTTTTATTGGAACCTAGCTATGCTCATCCATTCATATATTACCTATGGCTTTTTTGTGATACAATGGCAGAGTTGAGTACTTGCCACAGAAATCTTACAGTCTAACGCCTAAAATATTTATGATTGGACTCTACAGAAAACAGTTGAGTCTCTATATTAGAAAATTCTAGGGGCCAACAGATGTTACAGTGGTTATGTCACTGAACTCACACATGGCTAACCACAGTTCGAGTCCTAGACCCAGTGGTTTGAAAATCATGCCAGTTGTATGTGTGTGTGTGAATGCTAAAGATCCCAGAAGAAGGAAGTAGAAGGTATTATGGTGTGGCCATCTCCCTGGGGGATGATTTCTCACTTTCCCTTTCACTCTCCCTGTCTCTCTCTCCAGCGGGTACACATGCCCAGTGGCAAAATCCTCTAAAAAAGAAAAGAAAAGAAAATGTTGGAAAACTTTAGGGATAGAGAACCTGGTTTTGGTGATTTAGAAAAAAAATAAAAGTTAATCAATTACTATGTAGCTGGGAGTTTATTATTTATTCGGACTCATAGCAAACATTACTAGGGTTTGAACAGTTGTAAGTGTACTTTAAGCTAACAGATAATTTTAAAATTTGGGCTAAAAATGAATATGTATTTACTAAACATGGTCAAACTCTTAAATAGTGGATTGAGACTATCCGGTCTAATGTGTAGCGAAGATTTCTTACCCTTAGTAAACTTAGGGAATCTTACCCAAGAAGATTCTAGAAGCCAATATGACCAACTTGCAACTTTTTTATATATGCTTTCAAAACTATGTAGCCATGCAGCCAGAAAACCAAATAAAAATATAATTAATGTTGCAAAACCAAAAATTATACCACAGGAACATAGACATGACATTAGCTTGGTGCAAGGAATAAATCAGTAGCTGAGCAAGTAGCATATAACTGCTTCTTTTCCCAAATCTTGGCTGCTTAAGTTCCTCACCAGTAAGAAAGATGGCTTCTTTAACTCATTTGCATTTATTTAAACCATGCTTATTGAATCATACATATAAGAATTATGATGGATGCTGACAGCTGTAGTAATAATTCACATGGCTGGATGATAGGGTATGTAGACCTAATGGTGAGATGAGACTGGAGAGGTTGGAAATGCCCATGTAGTGCTTGAGCAGGACCGTCTGAACCACAGTAAGAGCCTGGCCTTTATCTTATAGGAAATGGGGAGCCATAGGAGGCTTTCAACCAAGGGAAGCACATAACCAGTTGTGTTTTAGATGTATTCTTTGAAGTATGACTGATGTACTGAAGGAGGTAAAACCTGAAAGAAGGAAGAGTAGATAGAAGGCTATGTTAGCAATTCAGTTGAGATAAAACGTTGTCCTGCAGTGAGTATGTGGAGCAACTCATGGATATAGATGTGAAATATATTTAGGTGGTAGAGCCACAAAATTTGTAGAGAGAAGCATTAAGAGATTAATCTGGAAATTAAGTAGGAACCTCTAGTAGAGAGCCTTTTACACCACATTAAGGAATTCAGTTTTTATCGCTAAAGGCACTAGGGAGCCACTGATGGAAAATCACTAAGTTGCAGTGTGAAAAATGGATTGAAGATAGACAAGCCCAGAGGTACAGAGACCCATTAGGAGGTTATTTCCAGGAGACCTGGAAAGGAAGTGGTTTGAGTAGAACTGTGAATGTATTAATCACATTAAATTCCTCCCATTTCCTCCTGGACATAAGTGGAATAATCCAGTTGTAAGAGTATACTATTTAGCTATATTGCAAGATTGAGAAGATAATCTAGACACACTAGTAGCAGGGTATTGACCTGCTCTCTCATGCAAAGCTCTGAAATTCTATATGTGGACATGTGTTTTACGAAATACTAACTCCTCTTCTGGGCTATATTACCCATTAGGGACATTCTCCCCCTTTTATTAAATTACCTGTATAGGCTCTAAATAAAACTGGAGAAAGCAGTGGCCCCAAGCCTTTCTTTTCATTTTTGTTTGAAATTCAGTGCCAAGGATATTTGCAACAACAGCACTTGATGGCAGGAAAGAAACTGATAGCTTGTCCCCAATGGAGCACCTGACACTGTGACATCATCTCACATATATAATTGTTATTTATTTGATCCCTAAAGAAACATAAGTGCTGCTTCTATGGCAGTAGAAATTTGCTTATACCCAAGATCTCATGTGAAGCTGTACCCTGCCAATTAATCTTTGCAAGTGGAAGGGATTATAGTCATCTGTGAATTACACTGCTAATTAATTTTTATACAAATCAATTTTATTTTGCCAACTACACAAGTCAACCTTGCATAGCTCTGAATACTACAGATATCCAATGCCTTAAAAAGTCTCCAATTGAATGATTATTCTATTCTTTCTCACAAAGGAAAGTCAACGTACTGGGTTCAGACATTTTCTTACCCTTCTGTGTTAACTTCGATGTTTAAAGGTACATTAAATTATCTCTCTCCCTTTCTGAGCATATGTTTAATATAAAATATTTATGTCTTTTAATACCAAGTTTCCTACCTTAGGTAACACCATTGACCTGAAAAAGAATGACACTGTTCCTTGGGTACCAGAGTAACTTTCTGGCCAGTTATTAAAGATTTTTTAAAACAAGTTGTTTGTTTTAGGGGAGAAGTAGCTTGTGCATCTTTACTGTCATTCACTCAAGGCTTGGAGAGACTGTTGTAAATATATCACATATACACACACACATACACACACACTTATTTTTAAATTCCTTATTATTTCTCATTTTTAGACTTAAACTTTTGAGGATATATACATACATCTGAGGTAAAGAGAGAGAAAGAGACAGAGAGAAAGTACCCTTCAAAAGGGCCTGGTCACACCACAATCATTATTCCTCTAATTCTTCATTTCATCAAGACCCTGGGCATGTGCACATACACCTAAAATTTTTTTAAGCCTCTGGGGCTAGGTTTCAAACTCTGGTCAGCCATGTGGGATCCAGCTTCCTTTGTATTCTGCCTAATCTTTAAAAAAATTAATATAATTTTAATTGACAAATCATAATTGTATCCAGGTCTG
>NW_006206561.1:260903-317382 GCF_000334495.1 Tupaia belangeri chinensis
ACATATAAATTATTATTTAATTGACTAATAATAATCACATCCATGTATGAGTACAATATGATGTTTCCTTACATATGTATACACACACTCACATGCACACACACACACACACACACACACACACAAAAGCTGAATGATTAAATCAAGCTAATTAACTCTAATTAACATAACCGTCACTTATTTATCATGTTGGGGAGACATTTGATACTTACCCTTACTTGTTTACATAGTGAGACATTAGAAACTCACTTCTAGCTATTTTGAAATATGTAATACATTATTATTAAATATAGTTACCCTGTTGTTACACTTTAGTAAAATCTTCCTTTTTAAATAATTAGTTTCCAAAATCTATATGCCGCTTCATGGTTTCCTATAGAATTTTTTTTGTCTTCCCCAAGAATGAGAGACACTATTTCTAACTCAATTATACCACTGAATTATTAACCCGTTTTTTTTTCTCAGAAGGAGCCATAGCCAAACTTTATCAATAAAACTATAGTAATGTCAGTCACATGCAGATTACAAAGACAGAAAAAGAGAAAGAGGTTGTATTTCTGAGACCCAGTTCCTATTCTTTTGATATCATTTCTTCTTTAGGATTTCTTCAACCACGACGACATTTGTGCATATTTCTAATTGTTGGAAAACATCTTATTTCACTGGATGTAGTATGACTATTATTTTTTCTTTATCTCTGGTTAGTTGGAATTATTATGAATAGTGTCTCTTTCTTGTATGCAGCCTTGGAGACTTCATGGTAACACATACCCCTGAGATACTGAGTTTTTTTCAATTTCACTGTAATAAGGTATTGCCCATATTTCCATTTCCGTAGCTTCTCTGAAGAAGGCTACAGATCAAATAAGCTTGGAACCAGCACTCCTCAGTACTATGAATAAGAATAGTGGCTAGTTATTGACTGCTTACCATGTGCCATGCGCCCAGCTAAGCATTTTATAAGCATTGTCTCATTTTATCCTCGCAACAATCCATGAGGGGATTACAAAGAAAGCTTGTTTTATTGAAAAATACAATAAAGTTTAATTACTCATGCTCATGCAGAGACGTGATGGTGGGCTCACTACCTTGCTTTAGAATGCATTCTTATATTTAACTACAAATAGCAGTAACAACTAACATATATTGAATGTTCTCTGTGTGCCAGATGCTATATTAAGTATTTCATTTGAATTATTACAAAGTAAATACTATAAATTTATGGATAAGGGAACCTAGAATCAGAGAAGTTAAGTAACTGGCTCGAGACCACAGCATAAATTGGCTAACTGGGATTTAAGCCTGGTTTGGGTTGACGCTAAAGTTTGTGCTCTCAGCTTCCACGTTCTTTTACAAGTTATCTTGTACATCTCCTCACCAGATCCTGCGCTTTTTCTTGGTAACGTTTTCTTCTACTATTGGGAAAAATCATCAGAGTGGCCTTTTTTTTTTTCCTCTCTCTGTGATTTTTCTCAGGATACCTTGTATTATTGGCTCTGCTGAACTGTTCTATTCTTCTAAGAAAAAAAAAATTATCTTCCGGGCAAGTTAAGTCTTTTTTTTTTTTTTTTTTTTTTTCTTTTTTAATTTTTAGAGGTAAGACTTTGTCATTTCTAAATTTGTCAGGTAAGAGTACAGAAGCTATTCATATGCCTTTTGGAACACTTCTTATTTCTTTCTATAAAAAAGGACACCAGGGCCCTGAGTTCTCTGTGAAAATACTCCATGAAATTACCCCAGTTTTATAACCAGGACCTCTGTGAACTTTCTACTGAGACTCTGGACAGCATTTTTAAGTCATCTTCCCCTAAAGACAAACATATGGACTCTTCTAGTCTGTTGTATTGTTAATAACAGAGATACCTGAGTCTAGTTGATTTATAAGAATATATGTTTATGCAGCTTATCGTTTGGAGGTCCAAGGTCCAGGGGTTGTTATTGATGAGGGTCTTCTTGATGGAAAGTCTTGGCAGAGTTCTAGGATTTCTTAGGCTCGGTAGCTTAAGCTATCATATGGCAAGAGCTTGCACAGAACATGTGTCTTATATACCCATGATTAGGCCCAGAGGTACTGCAGGTGGTAGGGCATCATTCTGAAATACTGGAGCCATGTGAGAGGCCCTGGATTTAGATACTAGTTTGACTTAAATGTTCTAGGTGTGTTCAAGAGTGCACCCACCATCCTTGCTAGCTGAAAGGCTGTGGAGGGGGACCATAGTGGAGTGAGATCCTGTCAAGGGTATGCCACCCTCATATGAAAGAAAGAAATAAACTTATAAATAAACAGGGCTACTCTGTAATCTAGTGCCTAAGGGAGCCAGATCCCACATGGCTGACTGTGTGATTCAAGTCTCAATCTTGATAGATTGAAAAGTACACTGCATATGTACGCAGACACCCAAAACCTTGACAGGATGGAAAAATGGAGAAGTGATCGCAGCATGATCATAATTAGAGGTGCTTTCTTCCTCTCTTTTTCTCTCTCTCTCTCTGTCTGGCAAGTGCAAGCATCATCTGCCACCCAATCAATGAGAATCTAGTCATGGGGCCCCTACCCTGATGTCTAATGATTTCTCAAAAGCTCCACCTTTCTTCTTCTTTTAATTTGCCAGAGGACACACACACTCCCTAGAGAGAGACAGAGAGTGATAGGGAGATAGAAAGCAAGAAAGAACCTTTGTGGGGAATGGTCATATTGCATTCCCTTCCCATCCATTTCTCCCCTATTTGTGATTTGGGCATGCACATACATGTGCCTAGCATGTTTTTCAAGCTGCTGGATCCAGGAGTCAAATCCTGTAATCGGCCATGTGGCATATGGCTGCCTTAACCGCCAGACCACAAACTAGTCCAGGGTTCAACCTTTCAGCACCATAATTGCATTATGTGTCCACCCTCCCAATACCTTACTACGACTCACCAGATTTTAATACATGACTTTTTTTTTTTTGGGGGGGGGAGCACATTTAAATCATAGCATGGTGGAAAATAGCCAAACTAAATAACTACTTTTATAAGTTCTTAAATGTTCATAATAAAAACAAATATGGTTTGAAAAAGTTTCAGAGACTGCAAAGATATCCTGAAAGTTTGTCTCTATTCATATACATCTCACTGAATCAGACTAATTAGTCAAAAAGTCAGTTTTTAAAAGATACTTTATACTCAAGTTGTTTACTAAAGTTAATTTCTTTTATAATGATGCTGCCTTTACAAGTGTTTTAAAATGTAGAAAGAAATCTGCAGATAGCCTTTCCATTTGTCTAAATGACATTTTTCCACTGTCACACTGTAATACAAAATTAGGGCACAAAAGTTGAAATATAGAAGCCATTTAATCTCTCTTGTCCTTAGTTTTCTTCATCTATTCAGTAAACAGATTCTTCTGTTGATGTTTGAGTTCCTTTCCAACTCTGATAGCTATATTATTTTATTCTTACCATGGATGATTTGGCTCTTAATGACCTTTCTATTATTTCATAATTCTAAGTCATAATAGTCCTTCTGGGGCTTTTTTCTGAATTATTTTCATCCATTTTACTAGTGTAATGCTCCTAGTTGTAAACTCCCCTGTGCATAAGGGACAAGAAAACCTTGGAAGCGTTCCAAACAAGACACACAAAGGTGGTTAGAATGCAAATTGAGACATCTTGGATGTTAATGAAAGATTCCTTTTCTCCTAGTTAATCTTCATCATACTTCAGAACTTTCTGACTCTTATGGCATTTATTAAATAAGAGTTAACATAATTAACTTTTACGTCCCTCTTCTGTAGGAAAGAACAGTGAATAATTTAAACAAGAGATATGTACAAAACGGAATACTTTGTACACTTTAATTAAATTATTTAAAAATATTTTGTGGAGGTTATATTTATAATCTCAGTAAATTTTAAGTTTCTTAAGAATAGAGAGCATGGTCTTTCCTTATTTTGTATTCTTTTCAGGTGCCTTGCATCCTAAAGGACTCAGAGTAGGCAGTCAGGTCATTGTTAAATTTTATCTGTTGCTGAGAAACCCTGAATAATTTAGTTTCATGTGTGAATTCTGGCCAAGATGGTGGACCAAGCAGAAAGGAAATACTATACCACTATGAATACACAAAAAGCTTTATCATTTTTTTTAATGTGCATAACCAAGCCTGAAAGTGCAAAAGGGATAGTTCCAGATATTGAGAATGAAGAAAGAAACCATAGTTGAAGTGGTAGGTGGTAACTGAAGCTGCACAAAATTTGAAGGACTTGGACTCTAAATATGCCTTATCTTAGGGGATGCAAATTTTTTGAGAAGTTTTTGCTATAGGGCGCGTGCACTTGTCAGAAAGACAGAGAGACAGAGAGACAGAAAGCGAGAAATCACCCCCGAGGGTGATGGCCACTACATAATCCCTTCTGCTCCATTCTCCTCTCGGGATCTTGGACATGCATGCACGTGTCTGGCATGAGTTTAAG
Source organism: Tupaia belangeri chinensis (assembly GCF_000334495.1). Taxonomy (NCBI): domain Eukaryota; kingdom Metazoa; phylum Chordata; class Mammalia; order Scandentia; family Tupaiidae; genus Tupaia; species Tupaia belangeri. Next base: position 265,354 of record NW_006206561.1, read on the forward strand.
CCACCGGGTCTGGGACTCAAACCGTGGTCGACTACATGGGGGTCCAGCGACATAGCCATTACGCCAACTGCTGGTCCTGGGGAATGCAAATTTTATGCCTCAAAGGTTGGGAGTACAAACCGTTTCAAGATATCTGAGACCTAAAATTTGTGCAATTTGGAAAGTTCTCCTTAAAATTATCTAATATTGGGACCAGCAGATAGCATAATGGTTATGTTGTTGGACTCCCACGTAGTTGACCACGGTTCGAGTTCCAGACCCAGCAGCATAAAACTCATGCTGGGTGCACGTGTATGTGCCCAAAATCCCAAGAAGAGAATGGAGGAGAAGGAATTGTGGAATGGTCCCCCCCACTGAGGGGTGATTTCTCACTCTCTGTCTCTCTGACATGCACACATGCCCTATAGCAAAAATCTCTCTTTAAAAAAATTATCTAATGTTTCAATTTCACCAAAACCCATGACCATGTGAATATATTTCTAGGACCATATCTTGGTCCATGGAAGGAACTCATGAAAATGAGACCCTAAAATCTAAGCTTCTTTAGTTACATCACAAATAATGATCACAAATTGCATAAAGGGCAAGGAGCTGGACTTAGGTTCCCTATTCGGGTTCCAGAGCCAGAAAAGCAATGTTTCTTCTGTTAGTAATTACCAGAAAATGTCTTCTGGCTTGTTTTGGGTCTTATAGAATAATTCACTTCATGACTTAGGGTTCAGGTTACCCGAGAGAGACTAGAACTCTGTCTTAGGGTTGTAGAAAACTAGAGTCAATAAGTGGATGCAAAAACTGATTTGGAAATGGTGAATCTTCTAATACTAAGGTAGAAGTACCTATAAAATCACTCCAGAGGAGGTTATCAAAATTCTTAGCCTAGTCCTATCTTTTACAGATAATATGCTCACAAATCCATAGGCTATAAACACTTAAAAAATCATAAAACATGGGTCAGCCATGTGTATAGGTTATTAAGGTGGCTGAATCCCACATGGTTGATTGTGTAGTTTGAGTCCTAGATCCAGTGACTTGAGGAACATGCCAGGCACGTGTGCACACATGCCCAAGATCCCAAAGGGGGAGGTAGAAAAGATGGGATCATGATGTGATCATGCCCCATCGGAGATATTTTCTCATTTTCTCTCTGTCTCTTTATAACAAGTACACATGTCCTCTAGCAAAATGATTTAAAAATCATAAAACACATGAGGAACTTCAACACCAGGAAAGATACTCCAGAGAACCTATGACAGGAGAACTCACATCCAAGCAACCAACGATAGAACACTCACAAGGGGACTTCAAAGTAAGACATTTAAAGATGTGTATGTGGGGCCAGTCCATGACCTGCTGTTTAAGGTAGCTGGATCCCTGTGGCTGCCTTCACAATTTGAGTCCCAGACCCAAAAGCTTGAAAAACACTCCAGGTGTATGTATGTATACTCAAAATCCTGAAAGAAGGGAGAAATGGAGGAGAAAGAATTGCAGGATGACCATGCTACATGGGGGATTGACTTTCTTACTTTCCCTCTCTCTCTGTGTGTCTGTTTCTCCCTGGCAAATATATGTACCCTCTGGCAAATTTTTAAAAATGATTTATATATGATTTTAAATATAGTTTTATCCCTTTATCTTACTAATTTTATGTTATTACAATAAAGTACCATAGACTTGGTAGCTAAACAACAGAAATTTATTTCTCACAGTTCTCTATTACAATAAAGTAACATAGACTGGGTAGCTAAACAACTGAAATTTATTTCTCACAGTTCTGGACACTGGAAGGTCTGAGATCAAAGTATCCTCCATAGTTAGGTTCTGGTGAGAGCTCTCTTCTGGGATGTAGAAAAGAGGGCAAAAGAGCTTTGTGGAGTTCCTTTTGATAAGGGCATTTATTCCATTCATGAACATTCTATTTTCATGATTTAATTACCTCCCCAAAACACTTTCTCCAAATACCATCACATTAGGGGTTAGAAAGTCAACTTATGAATTTGGAGAGACAAACATTCAATCCACTGTAACCTTCAAGCATGTACAGTACAGTAAGTATACTAATTTGCCTTATAGAAAATGTAATAACTTCAGTGAAGTTATGCTGCTTAAAAGAAAACAAGAAGTTGACTTCTCACTTTTGTTAGGCATTTTCTGGAGGTTGACTCCACCTCTGCTCCATATTTTCTTCATTCTGGGATCCAAGCTAAAGAAGCTGCCTCTATCTGGGGTATTGGCATTTTTATTTGAGAGGGATAAGGGCAATCTAATAAACTACTCAATGGCTTTTTAAAGTTTTAGTAAGCAGCACACATTCTAATTTGACTCTTGTTGCATTCATCAAAGCAGATCTCATGTCTAGGAGTGATGGAAATGGGGTAGAGGTATATGATGCTCCTGTAGGAAAGGACCATGACTATTTTGAACAAAGAACATAAAAGTTGATTTGACAAAATAAAAATATTTGAGGTCCAGCCTCTGTGATATAGTCAATAGTATACCAGAAGGCAGAACTGGAAGCCACATGCCAATCATGGTTCTGGTCTCCATCTCAATCAGCCTGAAAACATACCAGGCACATGCACAGGATGTGCCCAGGATTTTGATAGGCTGGAGGACTGGAGAAGGAATCATGCTGTGACCTAGTCCTATAAAGGGTGCTTTTTTATCTGTCATGTACATACACACACTCTGTCATGAATGAAAAAAAAATTAATATTAGTGAATGAACCCATTCGGTATATATACAGAAGCATGGTAATCATTACCTTATATAGTTTTCAGATATTTTTAAAAGGTTTTATTGTGAGGGAGCAGCAGGTGGCATGGTGGTTAAGGTGTTAGACTCACACATGGCTGACTGTGGTTCAAGTCCCAGACCCAGCATCTTGAAAATCACACTGGGCATGTGTTTTTGCATGCCTGAAATCCCAAGAGGAGAATTTGAAGAGAAGGGATTGCAGAGTGGCCAGCCCCCTGGGGGGGGGGGTGACTTCTTACTTTCCCTCTCACTCGAGCAAGTGCACATGCCCTATAGAAAAAAAAAAGAAAAATTGTATTGATATGATAAGGATCAGAATAATTACTATCAAATTAGCTGGATTTGAATATACAGACATAAAGAATGTCATTCCTTCAATTCCACTTTCTTCTTTAAAAAATAATTATTTATTTAATCCATTTGTTATTATTATTTTTAATTTGACCAGAGAGAGAGAAAGGGAAAGTGAGAAAGCAAACTGCCAAGTCCAGGACTCAAACAATTGTCAGCCATGTGGGAATCCAGTGCCTTTAACCACCATGCCACTTGTCCGCCTGTCAATTCCACTTTCAAGTCAAAATCCTTCCCTAATGTTTATTTTGTCTGTCTCTAAATCTATAAAATTTGTTTTGATTCTCTCCTCCCTTCTCCTTACCTCTCTCTCACTTCTTCACACCACACCCCCTTCAAACTTAGAGTGTATACAGAATCACGGGGAGGATAAATGGGATGGAACATGTTTTTCTTTCTTCAACAGGGAAATCTGATGTTCACTAGCCTTGCTATGAATGCCAGAACAGGCTAGTTCTAATGGCAGCACTCATCCTCTACCCTCAAATCAGGCCCACTTCTTGGTCTGGTTATTGATGCTGCCAGGATAGAGGAAAGTGAATAAAAGTAAAAGGCATGTTAATTTCAAGCTCCATTTAGAAATGCACTAGAAAAATCAATGGCTGGTAAATAGAAATCGGCAAAATTGGCAGGGAGAATTTTTATATTCAAGCATAGAAGGGGCCAGAATATAAATCTGCACACTGACCAGATAATAACCAAACAAAAGGATAATGATACTAGAAAGGCACTTGACGAGCCTTTTTCTTAATGTTCTAGTGCTCTGAGTGCTTCTCTTACATTCACTGAACCAAGATTCTATCATTTAAAATTTTGAAATTAAAGTTTGGGTTAAAGTTTGCTATTAGTTTTCTCTAGCCTCACTGATTTCACAGAACTAAAATAGGCAGATACTGACTTCTAGAAAGTGTGATTAACAAATAACTTTACTGTTAAAGGGATGCAGGAAATCTGGATTCTAGTAGGGTATACTTATTGGGTGCTCTGTTCTTCGGTTATAGAGATAATTTTCTGTGGTAAATTTAATCTCACTGTCACGAATTCTTCAGTGTTACATCTGAGCGATAGAACACAATTCTGAGATCTCCGTAGCCTATTATAAAATGAGTGGTTTTCCAACTTTATGATGAGGAGGAAGAGAATTCCTTCTCCTATCCCCATCCTCATCCATCCCTGGCACTAACCTGATGAGTACTTGCCTCCATGAAGCCTACCCTGGTAATTCCTGCCTTCACTTATTTTTTTTTTTCTTCATTCTCCAAAATTCTGTGGATATTTGTAGCTTGAAATATACTACAACCCTATATTTTTCAGTATTATTGCTTAAATTAACTCATGTCCATTAGTTTATTGAATCTACTCTATCAGATACTGTGCTTAATATGGAAGATACAAAGAAATGGATATGACTTCTATCTCAAGATGTTCATAGTCCAGTGGGGGAAGACAGACAAGTAATGGACAATTAAAATATTATGTGAAGGGGCCAGCAGATGGCATAGCAGTTACATCACTGGACACCTACATGACCAACTGTGATTGGAGTCCTTGTCCCCCTGACTTGAAACTAATGCCAGACACATGAGTGTGTGTGTGCCTGCACAAGATCCTTGGAGGAGTTTGAAGGAGAATGGTTGCTGTTTAACTATCCCCCTGGGGAGAGGGTGACTTCACATTCCCTCTCACTATCTCTGTCTCTCTCTCTCCAGCAAGTGCACATGCTCTAAAAGCAAAAACCTTTTTAAAAGAGTGTGTGTGTGTGTGTGTGTGTGTGCATGCGCACGCGCATGCGCTTGTGTGTGTATATATGTATATAATGTGAAAAAGAAATGCCAGAATAGGTTAGTTCTGAGGTAAGCACCAAGAAGTAAGCACAGGGTGCTATGGGAAAACTTGGTTAGATGTTCTTGTTTTATTATATTTTTTAACCCAACCAAAGAGTATGTTACTCTAGGACAAGACCCATATGCTGTCCTTAAACTGGAGCTCCCCCCACCCCATATGTATTCATTGCTCTTTATTTCTGTTAATCTTTTCTCAAGATCAACTTGAGACACTTGAGTTGACTGTTATTCAAAATTACATCCCCCCCACACACACACTTTCTGTCCTTGCTTTATTTTTCTGTTTAGTACATATCACCATGTGACTGACAAACATTATCATTATTTAATTTTATTTATTTTCTGTCTTGGCTGCTAGATTATGAGCTCTATGAGGACAGGGATCATATCTGCCTTGTTCACTGTTTTATCTCTAGAGAGACCTAGAACAATAAATCCTAATTAAGGCCACATTGTAGTTACTCAAAAGATATTTGTTAAATCAATGAATGGGTGGTAATGGCACTGGCCTGCACTCAAAAACTAGTTTCATTAATTGACTGAATGATTTTTTAGGAATTATTTTATTTAACCTTATTATTATTATTATTATTACTATTTGTAAATTTGGCCAGAAAGAGATGGAGCGAAGCGGGGGTGTGAGAAAGCAAACCACCAGATCGGGGGGCTCAAATCCTGTGGGATCCCATTACCTTTAACCACCATACCACCTGATTTCTCTTTTGATAAGTTAAAAAAGAGGATCTAGCTTCTCTACCTCTACTACTACATTTACTTTTTTAAATTGGCATATAATGTACATGTTTATATCAGAGCGAATAGCATAGTCATTATTTCAAGCATTTATCACATAAACTTTGCGTTGGGAGCATTCCAAATTCTCTATTTTGAAATATATAGTAAATTATTATTGACTATAGCTACTCTCTTGTAGCATAAAACACTAGAGATTATTCCTCTTATCTGACTATGTTTTATTCATTAGCCAATATCTTCCCCTCTCCCCACCCCCGTTCTTCCCATCTTCTAGTAACCACAATTCTACTTTCTACTTCTGTGAGGACACTTGTTTTTAGTTTTCATATAGGAGTGAGAACATGGGATGTTTCTTTTTCTGAGCCTAGCATCTTTTCCTTAACACAGTATCCTCCTGGCTTATTCATGTTGCCTCAAATGACAGGATTTCATCCTCTTTAATGACTGAATACTATTCCACTGTGTGTGTGTGTCTGTATACACACCACATTTTCTGTTTTGGAGAGGTTTTTGCTATAGGGCGTGTGCGCTCGCCAGACAGACACAGAGACAGAAAGCGAGAAATCACCCCCCAGGGGGGATGGCCATGCCACAGTCCCTTCTCCTTCATTCTCCTCTCGGGATCTTGGGCACACACGCACATGCATCCAGCGTGAGTTTAAGCCACCAAGTCCTGGACTCGAACTGCAGTCAACTACATGGGAGTCCAGTTACTTAGCCATTACGCCAACTGCTGGTCCTGACACTACATTTTCTTTATTCACTTGTGTGTCAAGTGATTCCATACCTTGGCTGTGTGAATAGTGAGTGCTGAAACAAACATAGCACTGCAGATATCTTTATGACATATTGATTTCTTTTCCTTTGGATATATGCCTGGCAGTGAGGCTGCTTCATCATATGGCAATTCTAAGTTGTTTGAGGGCCCTTCATATTGTTTTTTGTAATGGTTGTACTAATTTACCACAGGGTACAAGAGTTTTCCTTTCTCTGTAATCTCAGCAAAATTTGTTATCTTTTGTTTCCAACAATAGCCATTCTTACAAGGGTGAGATGATGTCCTATTGTGGTTTTGATTTGCATTTACCCTATGAATAAAGATGTGGGGAAAAGACAGTATCTTCAATCAGTGGTGCTGGGAAAATTGGATACCCACATGCAGAAGAATGAAACTAGGTTCCTATCTCACTATGTACCAAAGTCAACTCAAAATGGACTAAAGACTTAAACATAAGGCCTCAGACTGTGAAACATTTTTTTTTTTTTGGAGAGATTTTCACTGTAGGGCGCGTACGCTCGCCAGACAGACAGAGAGAGACATTGAGACAGAAAGCGAGAAATCACCCCCCAGGGGGGATGGTCACACCGCAATCCCTTCTCCTCCATTCTCCTCTCGGGATCCTGGGCACGCACGCACACGCGCCCGGCGTGAGCTTTAAGCCACCGGGTCCAGGACGCAAACCGCGGGTCGACTACGTGGGAGTCAAGCAACATAGCCATTACGCTAACTGCTGGTTCCCTCAGACTGTGAAACTTTTAAAAGAAAACGGGATATTGGTCTGGACAAAAAGATTTCAGACAAGACCTCAAAAGCACAGGCAACAAATTAAAAAGCTGCACAGCAAAAGAAACATTCAAATAGCCAACAAGAATATGAAAAAAATGCTTAGCATCACTAATTATCAGTGAAATGCAAATAAAACCACCTTTTCTGTATGTTTTTTTACATACTCTTATGTATCAATATCTTGTCCTTTTTGTAAAGTTTATGTATTTATTTCTTAAGAAAGAGAGACACACAGAGACAGGTAGTTAAACTTGACAGAGTCTCAACATGCCACAAAACCCTCCCAACCAGCCTTCTAGCCAGCTAGCATCACAGGAGTGTTCAGGTCAATCCAGAATTCAAACCCAGGCCTTCCATATGGCTCCAGTGTCACACAGTGTTACAGTAGTTGTTCCATACATCTACTTTTGATTTGGCTTAGTGTTGAAGGGTCTGTTGTGCCATCCTTAGAGGATTTCACATTCTTCTGACCATATGTCAGAGCCCCTATACCTTTGCAGTAATAAAATTATAACCTGCAGTGTTAACTGAATAGGTTTTGACTCTCTGAAGGCATTTAGCTCATGGACTATGCTTTGAGCTTAAATGACAATAGCTCATGAAAACTTTCCTTTTAGGTTTATGCTTAATAGGTACCATATGTTCATGACCATAATTCTTCCCTACATATACTGTTTTTATTTGGTATTTTCCAAGGAAATTTTCATACTTAAGAAGTCAGAGATTTTTGTTTGTTTTTAAGGTTTTTTTTGCCATAGGATACATATACTCACTGGGGAAACAGAGAAAAGGAAAGTGAGAAATCAACCCCTCTTCAGAGGGATGGCCACACTGCAATCCCTTCTCCTCCAGGATCCTCTAGGATTTTGGGCACACACACACACACACATACATGCCCAGCATGGCTCTTAAGCTATCAGGACCAGAACTCAAACTGCAGTTGGCCATATGGGAATTCAGTGCATTAACCACCATACTACTTGCTGGCCCCAGAGATATTTCTTTTCCCAGTTAATAATATCAAAATGCTTCTTTTTTAAAGTTGAGAGGTTTTTGCCATAGGGTGCGTGCGCTCGCCAGACAGACAGACAGAGACAGAGAGACAGAAAGCGAGAAATCATCCCCCAGGGGGGATGACCACGCCGCAATCCTTTCTCGTCCGTTCTCCTCTCGGGATCTTGGACATGCACGCACACGTGCCTGGCGTGAGTTTTAAGTCACCGGGTCCGGGACGCAAACCGCAGTCGACTACATGGGAGTCTAGAGACATAGCCATTACGCTAACTGCTGGTTCCTAAAGTTTATCTTCTGAGATAGAGGGAGGGTAGGCATCCCCAATAGGGTCTTTGCAGTGCAGTCTACCTCCGGCCTCAAATACCCTGGATCACAGGCACATTCACATAGGCCCAGTGTGTGCAAGGAGGCCTAGGGACATGAACCCAGGATCCTCCCACATGGGTCCTGTATCAGAGCATTGCACTACTGCTGCACCATCATTATGGCCTTGAAACTTTTCTTGATCCTATGATAGTTGTCAAAACATATATGGAAAACGTCTGGCTAGCTCCAAGGCAAAAAAAATGGGCAAAGGTTGAAAAAATGGCTTCAGTTTCTGTTTGAAGGTTTTTTGATTAATTTTCCTAATGGTGAAATAAAAACTCATTCATATGTATACACACACCACAGCCACATGATTGTTGTATAGCTTCGTTTTGCTTTTCCAGTATCTAAGTTCTGATAACGTTTCTTATTCAGATTTCTAGATGTCATTTTTTGAAAAAAAGATTTTAAATCAGCATTATTAAAGAATTTACACATGCAGCCATTCAAGAGAACTCAGAACCAGTTTGGGAATAATGTTTGCATTGGATTTGCAATGCAAACATCAAATGTGAGCAACAGAGCCATCAGCAACATTAATCAATTGAGTTGTCTGTGCATACAGGGCATTTTTTTGTTGAGATATACCCAGGGGTAAAAGAGATGACATTAAGTTTAGTCTGTGAATAAACAACATTGTTTACTGGAAAAGAGAGCAAACAAGTTCATAAACAGAGAAGCATGAGCATATACATGGCCTGGAAAAAATAAGATTAAAAAAATGTGGGAAAGATTGAAAGAAAGTATAAGCTTCCACCTAATAGGACATAATTGGTTAATATTGGAGTGGTTTATAGGAAGTTTTGTGGATTAATACTCTTGTGGCTTTTACCAAATATATCTCTGCCAAATGGCTTTACAGTGTTTTTACTTTTGCTTCTGTATATCTTAGTGTATGCGATCAGACTATTCTGACTGAGCCGTGGTATCTTTCCTCTGACCCATAGCATTTAGCACAGATCCTGGGGCAAGGGATTAGTCAGAAGCGTAGTTTCACTGCACTCTGTGGCAGGTTGTAATGACCTTCTCTTTGATCTGGCTTTACACTGATACTTTACTATCACTTGATATGACAAGTCAGTTGTTTTCTGAATTTCTTATATGTGGCTAAAATTGTAATAATAACTATGATTTTTCAAGCACTTCATATATCTGGCAGGCACTGGGCTCAGTGCTTTGTGTATTACTATCTGTTTTAGTTTACACAACAGCACAGTGAGGTATTTATACTTATTACACATATTTCAAAGATACAAAAACTGAGGCACAATGATGTTAAATAGCTTGCTCAACTCCCCTTACACTCTTGTGCACTATACTATCAACTTTACTATGATTCCTACCAAGGTGCATATCATAGGGCATGGAATTCTCTTTGGAGGTTCGTTTTAATCACACTTACGTTACACCTAGACAGTTAATCATAGTTAACCTTATATGTGTGTCAAATAATGTTAGGGGCTTTTGGGAGGTCTCTTTGCTCTCACAAATATCTTTTCTGACAAATTGCTGATGCCTATGACCTTACATTTTAGAAGCACTTGATTTTGTCTTGAAGCTTTTTGTTCTCTGTTTAAAAGGTAGATATTTCTGGAAGTCTAATTATAAAAAATACTACTAGGCATTAACATAAGGGTATTTTATCAGCTCTCTTTGTTTAATGAACACATTTTGATGGTAGTAAATTCAGGAGATGTGAAGGCTCTGAACACCTGAAATTGCCTGAAATTGGTAAAAAAAAAAAAAAACACACAAACAAACAAACAAAAAAACAGTACTAAGGGAAATGTGGCAGAGAAAGACAAAAAAGACATTAAAGGTACAAAAAGATCAAATGCATCTTGATTTCCAATTGAGCCAGCCTTACAGTTAATAAATGCTTTTGAATGGTATAGTATAAATTAGGTGTTATACACAAAGTTATATAAAATGTTTTATCATTCAGAAAGAATTTGGGTTCTTTGTAATTCATGGTTTTATTTGATTTTAGATTCCTTGTTTTTATTGAGTTGTGCATAATCAATGTAAATAACTAAATAATTATGTAGCAAGCCATTGATAGTTGGAATTTAGAATGACACATTGCCCTAAGAGCATGTATAATAGCTCCAAAGTAGTGAAAATTCTTCTTATTCCTATCTTATCTCTTCCTTTTTTTGAGTGTAGCCTTGAAAGAAAAAAAATATATTAATTTGTGGAAGGGAATCAAGCAGAACTAGTTAAAAAAAATACAGTCTTGTTCCATGCAATTGATGGCTCTTTCACGTGTACATTTTGTTGTAATGTTCATGAAAAAGTCAAGAATCACATTTGTTTCAAGTAGCAATATGTTCCACACATAGCAGTTTCATTTTCAAGTGTAGTATGTTGCTTCTCATTTTTCTTATCATTTTTATTGATATAAAATAGTTGTGCATATTTATGGGGCATAGTGGGTTTTCAATATGTAAATATGATGTGTACTGGTGTAATTGGGACAATCAACATATCTCAAACATTTACCACTGCTTTGTGTTATGAATATTCAAACTCCTGTCTTCCAGCTATTTTAAATACACATTGAATTGTCATATACTATAGTTACTATGCTATGCTAGGTACTCTAAAACTCATTTCACTTATCTACTTCTGATTTTGTCTCTGTTAACCAAGTTCTCCCTATCCTCCCCACACTCATTCTCTTACCAGCTTCCATTATCTGCAGTTTCACTATCCATTTCCATGCAATCAAACCTTTTAGTTTCCACTAATGAGTGAGAACATGCAGTATTTGTCTTTCTGTGCCTGGCTTATTACACTTAGTGTAATTTCCTCCAGGCTCATTTGTGTTGCCTCAAATGACAGGATTTTATCCTTTTGTGGCTGAATAATATTCTATTGTGTTTATATATCATATTTTCTTTATCCTTTCATTTGTCATTGAGAAGTTGATTTGATCCTGTATCTTATATGTTGTTAATAATGCTGCAATGTATATGAGAATACAAATATCACTTCAACATACTGATTTTTCTTTCCTTTGAGTATATATGTACCCAATAGTGATGGATCATGAGATAGTTCTATATTTAGTGTTTGAAGAATGCCCATACTGGTTTTTCATAATGACTGTAGTAATTTATATTCCCAACTATGGTGTGAGAGAGTTCCCCTTTTTCTGCGTCCTCACCACCACTTATTATTCTTTTTGTTTTCTGGTTTTTGATAATAGACATTCTAACCAGAGTAATATCTCATTGTAGTTTTGATTTGCATTTTCATGATGATTAGTGATGTTGAGTATTTTGTTCATGTATCTGTTGCCCAGTCGTCTGTCTTCCTTTTATTTCTAAGGTTTTTTAAAAAGTTTATTCATGATAGAGAGCTTGTGAGCACTCCCAGAGGGAGAACCATCCTTGACAGGGTCTCATCACACTATGATTCCCCATCCCCAGCCCTCTAGTTCATCTATCTAATTCATCAAGGTCCCCAACATGTGAACATATGGCTAGGTTGTTTTTAGGCCAACCCAGGCATCAGAACTCATGATCAGCCATATGGCTTCCAGCACTACAGTTCAGTACTACAGTTCATTTTGCTACCAACTACGCCACCAGGCTTGGCCTTTATGTTTTCTTTTGAGAACTGCCTATTCAGATTAAATACCCATTTTTTAGGTGGACTATTTTTTTTTTCATGATGAAACATGAAACTATGAAATTACTAGATGGAAACAGGAAAATCTTCAAAACATTGGTCTTGGTAAAAAGCCTTTTTAAATAGACCTCAAAAAATCATGGGCAAGAAAAGCAAAAATAAAGAAATTAGATTACATCAAATTAAACAACTTTGACACAAAAAAGAAACAAGAGTGAAGATAAAACCTAGAGAGTGGGAGAAAATATTTGCAAATTGTATATACAACAAGAGATTAATAGCCAGAATATACAAATGTGTTGACCCTTTCTTGGATTATTTGGAGTTCTTTGTTGGGTGAACTTTCTATTTCCTTTGCAATTGTCAGAAAAGTCATGATGCATTTTTGCATAAAAAAATATAAAAAATATATTACAACTTTCCCAACCTAATACATGAAATTCTTGCCTTAAGCATATTTCTTCCAGATATTACAAGCGCCCAAAATCGGGTGCAGGTTTTCACACTTGTTCTTATTGGCATGATGTGTTATATTTTGTAAATGTAGTCAGTAAATTCTATTATCTAAGCAGGTATGAGGTTAACTATCATAACTTGTTTCATGACTGATCTCACTTATGTTTTCTCTGTTACAGTCATATTATTTGTATAGGTCCTTTTTGGTGAGAAAGGAGAAAAATAGAAATTTGTGGTGAGAAGCACTCAAAAATTATAAAAGAGCATATCCAAGACAAACTAAGTCTGGACTGAATTACACCTACAGAATGGTTTCTGAGCCTGGCCTCATGGCCCAGTGGTTAAGGGAGCCTGATCCCACATGGCTGGCCATGGTTGGAATCCTGTCCCAGGTAGCTTGAAAATACAGTAGGTGTCTGTGTGTGCCTGAAGTCCTGACAGGAGAAATGGAGGAAAAAGATTGTAGCATGATCACACCCCATTGTGGGGGTGCTCTCTCTCTCTGCCTCTGGTGATAAAAATAAATAAAAAGAAAAGAATGGTTTCCTGGTAGCAGAGGAGAATGACCAACTTGGAAATCTATTGTGTATAAGTGAGAAGTATAGGAGTAAGTGTGTAGAGTAAATCGACTGCTTAGTAATCAATCTATAGTACTTCTCAGTTTCTCCTGAGTACAAAAATTCTGTCTTGTGGGGCCGGCAGGTGGCATGGTAGTTAAGGAGCTGGGCTCCCACATGATCGACCCTGATTCAAGCCTTGCATCTGGTGGCTTATTTTCTCACTTTCTTTCTCTCTCTCTCTCTGTCTCATCAAATTTTAAACATAGTGATAATAATAATAAATAAAATAAAATAATTATTTTAAAATACATTTAAAAATTCTCTCTTGCCATATTTTCCTTTACTTCTGCTCCTTTTCTACTTCATTAAGAAACTGCAGTCAGCCATAAATATGCCAGTTATCTTCTCTGGCAATTAAAATTAGGTTTCTCCTAAAAAAATACCTGGAATAAATTATAGAAGAAAACCTTAAAGCTGATGACATTTAGCCTTAGCCCATAAGCTTCTTGAATTCTACCATGGCAAGCTACTGAGTGAAGATTCTATAGGACAGCCCTGTCAGAGATTGGTACCTCTCCTACTCCCCATCCCAATATTTTAGTATAGGATAGGGTTTCTTCAGAGACAAAGCATAGCCTCATTGAACATATAGCCTTTAGGGTGGTCTGTCATATTATAGTTTCCAGTCATCACAAAACATTCATTTTTCTACTACTTTTGATAAGAACTTCAAATATACTTTCTTGTAGAACTCCTAAAAAAGTAAAGCTGTTCCCTACATTTATTGTTTCCCAGGAGAATGACCTTTCCCCCAAATTTTTACTTGTTCATTTCTATTATCCAAGTTCACCACTTAGAGTTATTTCCTAACTAAGGAGACAAAACTTCATGACACATTTTGCACAGAAGAAACTAATTAATTAGTATATCACAAAAGTCAAATTGTGCTGTAGTTTGGATAGGTCTGTGTGATTTGTATTATGTAAAGTATGAAAAATAATGCACTTTTATGAAAGTATAGACACAATTAAAAAGTTCTTTCACAAAACTATAGTTTTCTGTTTTCCCAAATCAAAGGCCAAATAAAATAAGCAATTCTTCAAAGTGCCTTCAACTTCTCAGTCCCTTGATTTTTTCCAGGTTACTAATGATTTATATTTCTTAAAATTAGGTAATATAGACAAATTTTTATTATGTCATTTTACCTAGTGGCTATTAATATGTGGTATAGTTTAATAGCAATAAATCTTTTTCAAAGAAATTCAGACTGTACACATAGCCATTTCTAGTCTCTCAACCTGTATTTTATTATATATAAAACAATTGTTTTGAAAAATTGGAAGTTTTAAGGGTCAGCAGATGGTGTGGTGATTAAGATATTGGATCCCATAATGGTCGACTCTGCAGTTTGAGTCCCAGACCCAGCAGCTTAAAAAATGTGTTTGTGTGGTCAAAATCTCAAGAAGAGAATAAAGAAGGGATTACAGTGTGACCATTCTCCCTGGAAGATGATTTCTCTTTTTCTCTCTCTATTTTTCTTTCTCTGCCTCTCTCCAGCGAGTGCATGCACCTAACAGCAAAACAAACAAATGAACAAACAAAACAAAACTTAAAAAAGAAATGTTATCTTCTCGGGACCAGCAGTAGGCGTAATGGCCTTATCGCTGGACTCCCATGTAGTCGACGGTGGTTCGAGTTCTGGATCCAGTGGCTCAAACTCACACCAGGCGCGTGTGTGTGTGCATGCCCAAGATCCCGAGAGGAGAATGGAGAAGGGATTGTGGTGTGGCCATCCCCCCTGGTGATTTCTCGCTTTCTTTCTCTCTGTCTCTCTCTGTCTTTCTGTCGAGTGCACGTGCCGTAAAGCAAAAACCTCTAAAAAAAGTTATCTTCTCATTTTTAAGATGACATTTTATTAATTAAGAGTAAAAATGTTAATTTTGTAGCTCTCTTTTCCCCTTACCTGGAAAAAAATCTTAAATAAGTGAAAAATGGGATATTTCTTCGCAACTCTGTTCTTTGCCAATGAACACAGGAGTCTTCATTTCTCTTCTTAGAAATATGACTGGATTTAATTCAGTAACAGAAGTAGTCATTTCTCATTTTTATCTATAAATTTCAATGAATCTTGTTGTAGTCACATTAGAAAGTAATAATTTAAATGCTTTCTAATTATTTATCTGCTTATATAAAAATAGTCTCATTTTAGAAATGTTATTGAATTAATGTTGTACTACTTGAACAAAGAAAAAAATAATTTCCATAGATTAAGCTCTGCTTTTCAGTAATCTGATCTTGTTTTTGCATGCCCTGCTCTGTAATAGAGGTATACTCAGGGACCAAGCTGGTAATTTATTACAAGATTTAAATAGACTCTAGGAAGAGTGTATAGAAAATGCTTATCCACTGTAAAGTGGCTATTTTTCTGAGTATAAACTCTTGGAGGCTGAAACCAAGTATTTGTCCTAAAGAGTGACTGGCTGCTTTCTCTTTTTTTCTGTGTGTGGTGATATTGGAATGAGAAAGTGGCCAGCAGGTACGTACTCAGGAAAGCTTGTCATAAAGACAAAAGAAGATAGTAAGAATTCTGTTTTCTTAAATTACTTTATTTAGCTTTCTTCTTCCCTCACTCCTTCTCCACACCCACCTTCTGTCTTTTAATTTGACCAGAGAGGGAGAAAGAGAGAAAGCGAAAGCGAGAAAATAAGCCACCAAGTCTGATATTCAAACCACAGTCGGCCATGTGGGAGTCCAGCACCCTTAACCACCATGCCACTTGTTGACCCCAGATAGTGAGAATTTTTTTGAGGACTTTTTTCCCTAAATCTCCTGTTGAACTGAAGTGTAGTGAGACAGAAATTAGTGACATTAAGAAAAAGAGGGATGCTTGCTCAGTCTGGGTGGTATAGTCCATAGCATACTGAACTGAAATACTGGAAACCACATGGCTGACTGCTGATCCCTGGGTCAGCCTGAAAACATGCCAGGTGCATGGGCTGGTGCCCAATATCTTGAGGAGTATACTCTTTCTTTCTTCTCATGTGTGTGCATATACTTTCCATCATATAAGAAATGCTATGGTAAATGTTTATGTGTTTTTTAAAAGTTTACTTCATGAGCTAAAGAAGTGTGTACCATCTGTAGGATCTCATTCTGCTATAATTCTTCACCCAGTTTTCCAGCATACTAGGATTGTGCATGCACCTGTGGGTGTATCCAGCATGTTCAGATGTTCAGATTAACCAGAAATCTGAACCCAGGCCTCTCATGTCATTCCAGCATTGTGGAATGGATGGCATCTACCTGTACCACTGCAGCTGGGATATGGATGGAGATGGATATATATATATATATATATATATATATAAACATACATATATATGTTTTTTCTCAATGTCAGTTTTAGGGCTCGTGGCATGGTGTTTAAAACAATTGGATCCCAAACAGTAGACTGCGGGGTTTGAGACATGAACCTGGCAGCTTAAAAAGCAAGTTAGGAACATGTATGTGCATGCCAAAAATTCCAAAGAAGAGGGGGAAGAGAAGGGAATGTGGTAGTGAGGAGGGTGTTTTCTCACTTTCCCTTTCTGTGTGTCACTCTCCAGTGAGTACACATACCCTATAGCAAGTAGACTGCGGGGTTTGAGACATGAACCTGGCAGCTTAAAAAGCAAGTTAGGAACATGTATGTGCATGCCAAAAATTCCAAAGAAGAGGGGGAAGAGAAGGGAATGTGGTAGTGAGGAGGGTGTTTTCTCACTTTCCCTTTCTGTGTGTCACTCTCCAGTGAGTACACATACCCTATAGCAAATTAGGAAACTTATATTAAATGTCATTTTTATGTAAAGGTCAAGCTTAACAGTAAGGAAAAATACTCATCCATGTTTGGAATCATATTTGGTCTACATGTGTATATGCTCCTCTCTATGGAGTACTTTCTTTCTTGAATAAATATGAATATTCCAGTTTGTAATAGACAGAATATTACAGTTTTCAAGATGTAATCATGTTTACCAAAATGTGCAGATAGAATACACAAATGCAAAGGAAATGCAGAAGAGTAATTAAAAGCTGAGGCCTTACTTCAAGGATGTGTGTATATGTGTATGTAAATATATATATACGTGTGTGTGTGCGTGTGTGTGTATATACACCAGAGAGAGAGACAGGGAAATTTAGGAATCATCCCTCAGAGGGTATGGCCACATCACAATCCCCTCTCCTCCATTCTCCTCTCAGGATTTCGGGCACACACATGCCCAGCATGATTTTTAAGTCACCAAGTCTGGGACTTGAACAGTGATCACCAATGTGGAAATCCAGTTCCTTAATCATCATCCCACTTGCTGGGCCCTTCAGGTAAATTTTGAAAGCATTTTATGAAGACATTGAAGGATAGAAGGGACATAAGTTGGAGTGAGGCACATGAGAAAAACTGGGTAATATTTTCCATCTAAGTAAATACCTATTTTTAGTGATTAATCTAGAAAAATAGTTTTCTTTTGTTGGAAATTGTTTGGTTCTTTGTTTCTGAATAACAAACCATCCTCAAACTTATGGCTAAAGGAGTAATTTATACTTTTCTTGTAGTTCTATAAATTAATTAGTTTCACATGTTTGGTTGTCACTTGTGTCCCTTGCATTTACTATTAGCTGGCTATGGCTTAGAATCACCTTAAGGCTCTACAGGGCTGAATGTCAACAGAGCTTCTTCACACATGTTTCTAGATAACTCTCCACATGGTAGACTGGTCTTTGTCTCAGCATAGTGGTCTCATAGTAGTTAGACTTCTTACAGGATAGTTATTTCCCTCAGAACAAGTGTTTCTAGAGTCAAGTGTAAAAGCTGCCAATAATAGACATTTTTGATTAAGAATCTGGCACAGAGTCACTTTCTCATGTTGTACTGGTCAAAATGTTTACAGATCTGGCAAAAATCAAGGAATGAGAAAAAAGATGAACCCTACCTCTCCATAGAAGAGTGTTGAAGAATTTCTGTTATGAAAGTTATGCATGCTAGATTAGAAGGATGCTTTCTTTGTTGAAATAGCTGGTTCACAAAATATAAACCTATAGAGAACTTAGCATATGTACCCCTGCATACGTGAAGTGAAGTGTGTCTAAAAGCAACTCTAGGCGTCATAGCACCCGTGACCTTGATATTAGATTTACCTCATCCCCAGAAAGTGGCATAGACATCATTTTTTATAAGACAGATTCTATATGTGTGTTCAAGGGTTGCTAGCTATTTAAAGAAGAACCTTTTCTAAAGTGAAGAAAAATTTAAAGGCATTGAACACACAGGAAGTGCAATGATAACTGTTACTCTATTCTCCTCTCATTCTATTAGTATTTTCTTACAGAAATATTGGGTCCCACCCAGGACTTAACTGGGCTTGTCTTATCCTCAAATAAAAGCTCCTGGTCTTGGTCTGGGATATAAAAGTGTTTGGATGTGGTGGGGGAGAAGTTGGCACAGGAAATCCTGCAAGAGACAGGATACCCTCATTTTCAGTGTGTTCTGCTTGGTTTCTATAGAAACAGGTGTAGGTGGTGAATCTCACTGGATGTATGCATATGTGACTCCATGCACAGATATTTAAGAGGGGGGTAAAGTGATAGTGGGATGGCATAATAAAAATTGGGAGGATAAGCACTGGTTTGATAAAAACAAAAGGAATTCCTTCAGGACACTGGTGTTGACTATGCTCTGGACCTTTTCTACACTGCATATACCTCATGTAGCATGCCCAGTGAGAAACAGATAAGTATAGGTTGCTTATTTGTTTATGTTGTAATTTAAACAATTTAAATAGTTGATTTTGTAATTTATGTCTAAAACTAGACATAGGGCTAGCTCTTTAGCCTAGTGGTTAAGAGAGCTGGATCCCATATGACCAACTGCACAGGTTAAATCCCAACCTTGACAGCTTGAAAAACATACTGGGCACATGTATGGGCATGCCCCAAATCTCAGCAGGGTGAAGACATGGAGAAGAGATCACATCATGACCATGCCCCAATGGGAAATTCTTTCTCCCTCTCCCTCTCCCTGTATGTCTCTGTCTGGTGAGCACAAATACTCTCTGGAAAATTAAAATTAAAAAATAAATTAATAGAATGACAAATTATATCTAAATTTTCTCCTTTTTTTTTTTTCTATAGGGTATGTACACTTGCCAGAGAGAGAGGGAAAGTAAGAAATTACTCTCATTACCCTCTATGGGGGATGGCCATGCCACAAACCGTTTTCCAGTCTCCTTTCAGGACTTTGGGCACACACACCTGGTGTGATTTTTAAGCTACCAACAGGATGTAAACAATGCAGTCGATGATATGGGATCCAGCCCCTTAACCTCTATGCCACCTGCTGGCCCAAACATAGTATCTAAATTTTCTAATCCTTACTGTAAGAATCAGGAAAACAAAAGACTGGAGTTGACCCATTTTCTGCCTTGCTTTTCATGTACCTTGATATGGAAGATTTGGGCCTTTGTCCTGAATTAATTTGAAATTTTATTTAAAATAATGTGCTTCACCATCCCTACCTCACTGCTTTGTAGGTTGTCAAGGGGAGAAAAAAAAGCATCATTTTAGATAGTCATGCTTGCATGATTGGAAGGAGTATGAATAGGTGAGAGCTTAATGCATCTGCATCCTGTTACTAAAATGACCTTAAAGAAATGGCATAATGTAAGACAAAAATGACCTCAGACATCACTTTTTGTCTATACAGCTAGTGCCAAAACCAAATTATTTTAATCACGTGGATTTTCTCTCCATTATTTTTGTTAAAGTCTTATGATCTATTATTGCCTTGGTACTATGGTGACAGCAGGGAAGGGAACAGACAGAAAATAAACAAAGGGAATTAAGTTTGAGATAAATCTTTAAGTACTTGTCCTCAACTAAATGTCAGCCAAACTAATATATCTTTTGTATCTCAGTTTTCAGTAAGAGGTTTTATCTGAGAGTATTCCTAGAAAGTTTAAAGAATGTAATTGTTAGAGTATGTGGTGGATGCTCAGATAAATTAAGTAGGTCAAGGAATTAGAAAGAGAATAGGTATCAAATCTGTGTGTGTGTTGGCAGAGGCAGGATTTAAATCAGTTAACCTTGTCTTTAAAAAACAAAACCAGCAGTTAGCGTAATGACTAAGTCGCTGGACTCCCACGTAGTCAACCGCTGTTCGAGTCCTGGACCCAGTGGCTTAAACTCACGCCGGGCGCGTGTGCTTGCATGCCCAAGATCCCAAGAGGAGAATGGGGGAGAAGGGATTGCGGAGTGGCCATCCCCCCCTGGGGGGTGATTTCTCGCTTTCTGTCTCTCTGTCTCTCTCTGTCTGTCTGGCAAGCACATGACCCTATAGCAAAAGCCTCTCCAAAAAAAAAAAAATTCATTGCTTTTCCTTTGATAAATGCAAATGAAAATTAGCTACTTGGCTGAGAGTGGCAAATGTGCACAAAACAATTACAATCCTGGAAATGCAAATATACTTGATGGACAGCAGCTTTAAGTGGCAGCCTTTCAAAGAAGAAAGCTGGGGGCCAACAAGTGGCATGGTAATTAAGGGCCCTGTACTCCCACATGGCCACTGGGGTTTGAGTCCAGGACCTGGTGGCTTCTTGCATTCTCACTTTCCCTCTCTCTCTCTCTCACTCTTGTTCTCACTCTGTCCCTCTCTGGCCATATTTAAAAATAGGTAAGTAAATAAATAAATAAAATTAAATAATTATTTCTAAAAAAAGAAGAAAGTTTAATAGATGCCTGTTGCAAAAACTTTCCACTGCTTTCTGCTCACTACCCATTGCTAGACATACCTGCTTCTATTCAAATTGGAGTAAGGTGTCATACTAACAGATATACCCCAAATCAAAAATTAAGATGGTATTGTTTGAATGTCTCTTCCAAAACTCATGTTTAAATTTATTGCCATTTTGACAGTATTATGAGGTAGGACCTGGCCTAGCCTCTGTGGCACAGTAAGTGGTAGCATACCAAACTATGGAGTTGGAAGCCATATGCTGACTGTGGTTTGAGTCCCCAACCCTGTTCACCTGAAAACATACCAGGTGTGTAACCCAACAAACTAGGGAATGGAGAAATAGGATTGTGGTATGACTAAGTCCTCTGGTATGTGCTTCTGTCTGTCTCTCTCTTTCAAGCTGTCATAAATTTGTTAAAATTAAGAAATAAAAAGAGATAGGACCTTTAAAATGTGATCAAGTCACAAGGGCTCTGCCATCATAGGTGGATTAATGTCATTATCATGAGAATAGGTTGTTATTGTGGGAGTTCAGTCCCCTTTTCCCTTTCTTGAATGCTCATTTTCCCTTCTACTGTGTTACAACACAACACAAAAGCCATCATCAGATGGCAGAGCCATGCTCTTGAACTTCCTAGCCTCCTGAACCATGAGCCAAATAAACTTATTTTATAAATTACACTGTCTACAATATTCTGCTATAGCAGCATAAAATGGACTAAGATGTATTTGTAAAAGAGGAAACCTACAAGCCTGCAGTATCTACGAAAAGAAATCAGTCTATTGCATGAAATGCCCGATTTTATCCTTTTGGAGTCATTTTGAAAAGCTACTTTCTCTCCTGTTTGAAAAAAATATCCGATTCAAAAATAATGTCTTAACCAAGATGATATGAGATCTGGCTCTCTCCAAAGGATAATCCTTCTTTTAGATCAAAAAAGTGAATGTAAAACCATAATTTCCCCAGAACAGTCCTGTTTTATCCCTCCTGCCCCAGCAGAATTATTAAGAGTGTCCCCATTTACTCTCAGAAGTATCCCCCATTTGAATGAACAATTATATGGTCACCCTATTTATACACTAATCCCAAAGCATTCAGGCATTGATTAAGTACCTAGCTGTTCATGCTGCTTCATGATATATTGATCATACTAAGAAATAACAGAGACAGAACCACTGCCCTTGGGGAACTTCATGTCTAAGAGACACAGTGCTACTGTGAACACACATATAAGAAATCAAGTGTATTAAAAATAATAACCCGAAGACCAAATTGTGTATTTCATGCTCTGCAGAAACACTTTATTTTTGAGGCTGGGCATAGGAGACAGTATGAGAGTTTCACATATAGGATGGATGTAGTGAAGTAAGGCTTAGTTTATCTGGAGTGTCCTTCTATAAAGATCGATTTACATGGAGTATTTTTTTCTTGTTTGTTTTCTACAACATTCTGTGGTTTGCCTTCCACTAATAAAAAGGAAAGTTAGTTTGATTTCCTGTAGAATATCTTTGTCTACTTACTGTACCAATGGAAAGTGCCCTCAAATCAGAACTGAGTGTGGTGATGAAAAGCATATAATCAACAACTATTTCTCTGAATAGTCTTTTGGGGTTTTTTTAGAGAGTCTTTTGCTGTAAGGTGCATGCACTTGACAGAGAGACAGAGAGCAAGAAGCCACCCCCAGGGGTGATGGCCACACTACAATCCCTTTGTCTCCCTTCTCCTCTTTGGATGTTGGGCACAGAATGCACACATACCTGGTGTGAGTTTTAAACCTCCAGGTCTGGGACTCGAATCTTGGTTGACTAGGTGGGAGTCCAGTGATGTAACCATTATGCTATCTGCTGGTCCCTCTCTGAATAGCTTTTTAATACTTTCCCACAATACATCAATGTGTGGGGTAAAAAACACAAAAAGAATGATGAACTTTATCCCAAAGGCTTATGTTAGCAACATGGTATTACATTGAACACATGTTTTTAAAAAGATTGTCATCTAGTCTGACACCTTCTGGAACTGACTGAAGAGTGAATCTTGAAGTAACTATATATTCTTTCGGCTAATATGTCACTTGAGATGCCAGAGAATTGTAGAGTGATTTGGAAAGCAGCATTGGGCTAAGATAGGATACTTTTTCTGAAGTTCTATGCACAATTTACCTGCCTCTGGTCCTAGAGCTACTGGGAAAAGGATGAAAGAAATGGTTCCAGATCCCTAACCAAAGAGGAACAAAGAACTTGAGGTTGACAGTGGTTTATAAGGCTATGAATTTATGCACATGAGAAAGTAGTATCAGTGAAATTACATTTTGGAAGCATCCTTCAAGCCCTGTGAGAGGTTCTATTTGTAACACAGCAGAAATCCCACAGGGAAGCTCTCCACATCCACCCCACCTGAATGTTGCTACTCTTATGGAGGGGAGTCTAATACTTAGCCTTAACTGTGAAGGTTACTAAGAGCCTCTGTTCTTCAAGTCATAATATCATAATATGAGTATATATTTGAAGTTGGTCAAGAGTATTATATCCTTCTATTTCTCTTGCTACTTAGTAGATCAAACAATTTATCTGTGATATAATACATATAAATATGACTTCCATACAGTACAAACTTTATTACTAAGAACTGCTAGATATTAGGTGACCAGTTTATCTTAAATTTTTATGGGTAAATGAGGGAATGAGGGTCCTGAGTGAACCCCAAGTTTTGTTATTGTTGTTTTTAAGAGGATTTTGCTATAGGGCATGTGCGCTCACCAGAAAGACAGAGACAGAGACACAGAAAGTGAGAAATCACCTCCGGGGGGGATGGCCATGCCGCAATCCCTTCTCTTCCATTCTCTTCTCGGGATGTTGAGCACATATGCACATGCACCCAGGGTGAGTTTAAGCCACCGAGTCTGGAACTCAAACCACAGTCGACCACATGGGAGTCCAGCGACATAGCCATTACGCCAACTGCTGGTCCTGAAACCCAAGTTCTATTCGCTAGGTATAACTACAATTTCCTCAAAACACCATGATGAATCATACCTCTGGAATTCCATTCACATTGTCTCATCTGTTTAGAATTTCACTATTCTCCTTGTCTGCTTGGATGACACCTATGAAGTCTTAATTCAAGGGTCATTTCCTCTTTGAAGGTAATATTGACTACCTCCCACCTACCCTCATCTCCATCTCCTATGTAGATGTGAACTTTCTTTCTTATATAGTCTTTTTTTTTTCTGACTAGATCATAAGCTTCTTGAAGAAGAGAACTAGCAAAGGATGGTACATAGTAAGGAGTTGAAGCCTAGGTGGGTGTGCTAATGAGACTGAAAAATAAAAAAACTCAGAAGGAGCCCTAAACACTAACTCATATATTGATGAGGGCAATTAGCCACTTTGGAATTGGCAGATGATGTGGTGTTTAAGGTGCTGGACTGCCACATGGCCAACCACAGTTTGAGTGCCAGATCTGGTGGCTCACTCTCCCCTATTCTCTCACTTTGTCTCTCTCTGGTCTAATTGAATAATAATAATTAATAAAATTAAATAATCCTTTAAAAAAAAGAAAATGAGCCACTAGGCTAGACCACTAGACCCCCTGAAGGTATGGATATCCATATAAAATCTCAAGTTTGCTCCAAAAGATGGTGGCCTGGTCACCATCAACATGGACTGCTTTCTTTTGTCTAAATAGAGAAGTAGACACTTTGGTTAACTCTTAGTAAACCAGACATTTAGGGGAACTCTTATTGCCTACCAATTGTGTATACTGACACTGCGTAAATGAAATCTTAAAATAGACTTTTTATCCATGAAGGCTTTTAATGGTCAGATATTCCTCAAATCTTTTTTTGTGGATTCTTTGTTTTAATCTCTGAGCTGAAAATTTTCTTTTGTTTATTTTTATTGTTCCCTGCAGGCACTCCATTGTTGATAATTGTAGGAAGTTCATTGAAGAAAATTATATTCTATTAGCACTATAGCCAAAAAGGCATTTTGTTTCTTTTTCTGCTGCTGCTTTCTTTTTTCAGTGAGTGGGTTTTGTTTGATAAAAGATTAATAATAAGAATATACTTTTTTATTACAAGTATTTTGTGGGGTTTTTTCCCCTCCAGCGAGAGTATTGGTATAAATGCCAAGCAATCTGAATTAAATCGCTTAAGTAGTAGTATTGCTATTTCAATTGCTTGTCAATACACAGGAGGTTATGGTTACAGTTGACTATACAGCACTACCTGAGCCATACATTTTACATTTGCAATCAGCCTATTATAAATGAACTGTGAAAATTGGAGAGAGCTTTTTATGATAATTGGAAGACGTTTTCCTTGAAGGATGTAAGGCCCTTGAGAGAGCTTGAATTACATGTCTGTAATTTTGTTATAAGCTTTAACGCTATTTATTTAACTTGAAGTTTATTGCTCCTGAATATATTTTCTTGTGTCTCTGTATTGAGCGGCACACATGGTATATTTCCAATAACATTTTTATTTTGAATATCATTGTAAATTTTATTTTGCTATTGTTCTCAACTTCAAAGAGCCCTCCTCCCTTAGGGCATGATTCATAGAAAAAAGAAACTACCTCTGGATTTTAAATTAAGAGTATGAATGGAAATACAAAAGACAGCTTCTCTTTGATTCCACCTGGCTCTTCCTGTGTTCTGAGTAAACTTGACCCAACATTTCAGATCCTCACTATGAATCTGTAGGTGATGTGTATAACATTTTATGTCATATATAATTAGGTGTTCTTATATTTTTCCCTCTTCCCCTTACAACCTTTCTGTGGTTTGTCTGGTCTCCTCACTGTTCTCTGAATAAGTCATACTCATTCCTACATTTTGGTCCTAACAAAAACTATTTTCTCTGCCTAGAGTGCCCTATCCTCCTCTTCAAAACTCATACAAGTCCTGACACCATCTCTTGACAAGATGGTTCAGCTTACATTTTCCTTTTTTTTTTTTGGAGAGGTTTTTGCTATAGGATGCTTGTGCTTGCCAGACAGAGAGAGAGACAGAGAGGTAGAAAGTGAGAAATCACCCCCCAGGGGGGATGGCCACACCCCAATCCCTTCTCCTCCATTCTCCTCTCGGGATCTTGGGCACGCACGCACACACACCCGGCGTGAGTTTTAAGCCAACAGGTATGGGACTTGAACCACAGTCTACTACAAGGGAATCCAACGACATAGCCATTACACTAACTGCTGATCCCAGCTTACATTTTTCTATGTTCATGAATATTTATCTGACTACTCTAGCCCCAATTGACCCATTATTTGCCTTCTCATTACTTATTTTCTCGATCTCTGTGCTGATACCCTAACAATGTGTAATGGTTATCTTTCCATCAGAAATATATGAGAAAGTTTACCTGAAGTTGTGATCACAATGCTGCTGCACTATGGGTACAGATTTTACTAAGAAACTAAATATATAATTTAATTGAAATTGTTAGTAACCTTAATTGTCTAGTTTTGCAGTTCTCAAGTGATAAGATATAGTCAACCAAGTCTGATTTGCCTTATCTATAAGATGGACATTATCACTGTATTTCATTACATCTAAAATTCCAATTAATTGTAAGGCAAACCACTTGTATTTTATGTACAATTAAGAAAGAAAAAAAGCACTGCCCATAAAACCATGTCACAAGAGTTTACTATCACTTTGAATTTGTATTTTGTAATTCTTAAATGAGTTCTTTAATCCTAACTTAAAAATACAGTTTTGTTTCTCACATCATTCTTTAACTTACCCAACAGATGAAATGAAATACATTAATGCATGTTTAAAGAGTTGTTTAATCTCTGGACTCTTCTCTTTACGGTCATGTTTCTAGGGCAGAGTTTAGTGACAGCAGTCAGACCTGATTTTAAATCTTTCCTATGCAAATTCTGGATTCATTATCTTGAGCACATTACTTAAAACTCTGGTGCCAGGACCAACAGTTAGCGTAATGGCTATGTCACTGGACTCCCATGTGGTCGGCTGTGGTTCGTGTCCTGGACCCGCTGGCTTAAAACTCACGCCAGGCACATGTGTATGCATGCCCAAGATCCCGAGAGGAGAACGGAGAAGGGATTGCAGCGTGGCCATCCCCCTCGGGGGTGTGTGTGTGTCTGTGTGATTTCTCGCTTTCTCTCTCTGTCTCTCTGTCTGTCTGGAGAGTGGATGTGCCCTATAGCAAAAACCTCTCCAAAATAAAACTCTGGAGCCTTGGGCCAGCAGGTGGCATGGAGGTTCAGGTAACTAGATCTCACAAGACCAATTTGAAAATCATGCCAGATATGTGTGTATGTGCCCAAAATCCCAAGAGGAGTTTGGAGGAGAAGGGATTGTGGCATGGCCAACCCCCTGGGGAGTGATTTCTCACTTTCCCTCTCTGTCTCTGTCTATAGCAAGCACATGTGACCTAGAGTCAAAAAAAAAAATTCTGGCACCTCAGTTTCTTCACCTATAAAATGGGGTCAATGTTTCTCATCACTATTAGAAACAAACAAGAGACTACAAGTGATGTACAAATGTTTGTTGTTTGTTGTGTATGGCATTATATGTTCAGACTTCCAAAATTTGCTTGCTTTTTTTTTTTTGAATTTTGCTAGAGGGCATATGCACTCTCTGGAAAGAGAGAGAAAGCACTCCCCACCCTCATCCCCTTGATACATGATCACCTTGCAATCCCTTCTCCTTCATTTCTCCCTCCTTTGGGGATTTTGTGAATATATGCACACAAGCCCAGTGTGTTTCTCACGCTGCCAGATCTGGGACTTGAACCATGTGTTTGGCCATGTAGGATCCAGTACCTTAACTACCATGGCACTGGCTGGCCCTAAACTTAGTTTTCTTTAAAATATCTTTATGTGTTTGGTGTATAGCATATTTAGACATAGTGACTTGCAAGCTAAATATTCAGTATGAGTTGGACTTAGTGCTTTCTAAAATTAATTACTACCCTACTTCATCTAATTGTATGTGGTTTAAATTTTATACAAATATACTCAAAATGTAGGATGTTAGCTATCCAATGCATTTAATTATAGTTAGATAAATTAATAGCCTGTCGAGGACACTTCATGGAAATCAGAAGCATCTCTATAGGACTGAAGCTTTATTTTTTTATTTCTTTCATATCCTACACTGAGCACTACTCAGAATTTCCTGGATGTTTTCTAAATGTCTGATATCCTCCCAAACTACCTCCATTAGTGCCATCACTGTCAAACACTGTAGGTTATTTTCCTAAAGCAAAACAAAAGTTAACACTTTTATTTTGTAGAAATAAAGAAAAACTGTGTTTTGAAGTGTAATGCTTTTTAGTAAGTAGACTCAAAATTATTAAAGATAGCAGGAATTAGTCAAATGAAAGACAAAGTTCTAAGATAGCAGCATTTTAAAAAAATTATTATTTATTTTATTCTTTGTTATTATTGTTATTATTTAAATTTGACCAGAGAAAGAGATAGGAAAAGTGAGAAAGCAAGCTGCAATGAGCCACCAGGACTTGAGCCATGGTTGGTCCTGTGGGAATCTAGCACCCCAACCACCACACCATCTGCTGGTCCCAGCAGTTTTTTTTTTTTCCATCATTAGATTTTACTACAGATACAATGGTTGAGCTGGTTCTTCCTCTTTAGATTCATCACCTGACAGTAGCTGTAGGCCAAACCATAACAGGCAAAGTATAAAATTTCAGTCTTTGTATCTCTCCATATTGCTTCTTCCTGAACTTTCTTCTGTATTTATTGGGGTGAATAGAAATATAAAAATGAGTAAAACATGATTCCTTCCTCAGAGGAGTTCAATCTCCTCCCTTTTCCGATAAAAAAAAGTGAGGGCCAGAGAGGCTAAGTGATTTGCCCAAAGTCACATGGTTAGTAGGTGACTGAGCTAGGATTTATACTCATTTCAGCTTTCTGCCAATTAAATTAGATAAACCAGACATCTGATTGAATGAATTATGCCAAACCTGACCTTGTCATGCTTAGTCTTCTTTCTTTCTAGAAAGACATGTAGACAGGCAAAAGAGTCTTGCCACTCACATACCTTAACTTCTATTGCAAGAAACACATTTTCAGCTACCAAAAGGTATCAAATAATATTAGTTATTTTACATCAAATAATCCTGCTCTTCACCTAGTGGCAGACTTGGCAATTCAGTTTCCTTGCTTTCAGAGACCCAGGGGTCAGAAATTCAACTTTATCAAACAGGTAAGTAGGGCGAAGATTGTTGCTGTTGCAGAAGGACTCTTCAGCTTACAAATGGATTCACTGCAGGGCTCCCTGCAAGAGGTTCTCCCTTCATACTTTTAAGTATGTTTGTTGATCATTGACTACTAGTCAGAAAACTGAGGAGCAGAGAAACAAGTAGCTAAAGTGTTCGGAATTGCTGCCAGGTGATAATAATTGAAATGAAGATAAAACGCCTCAAACATTATAATGTAAATTGGTGGGAAATGTGGCATTTGATTTATGTAAAATTGAATTCAGACACTAATTTTCAAAAACGTGTACAGCATAGAAACACACACTGGGCTTACATAATAAACATTCCAGAGCGGAGGTTCTTTGCATATAGGACATACTCTTGGGAGGAGAGGCTCTGTCTATGGGTGTAATGGTCAACTATTGCTGCAATAATGCTACATTAAAAACCTCCCAGGTGGGACCAGCAGATGGAGTAATTGTTATGTTGCTGGCCTCCCATGTAGTCAACCTTGGTTTGAGTCCCAGACCCAGAGGCTTAAAACTAATGCTGGGCATAAGTGTGTGCATGCCCAAGATCCCAAGATGAAAATGGAGGAGAAGGGATTGTGGTGTGGCCATCCTCCTGGGGGTTTATTTCTCACTTTCTCTGTCTCTCTAGTGATTGCATGTGCCCTATAGCAAAAAACAAACAAACAAACAAAAACAACAACAACAACAAAAAGCTGCCAGGGCTGGCGCTATCTACTGATTAAGGGAGCCAAATCCCAAACGGCTATGTGGTTCAAATCCCAGACCCAGAAGTTTGAAAAGTACACCAGGAGCATGTGTGTGTGTGTACTCCAAATCTCAGCAGGATGGCGAAATGGAGGAGATGGGATTGCAGTATGACCACACCCCATTAGGAGTTGCATTCTTCCTCTTGCTCTCCATCTCTCTCTCCTTCTCTGTTTCTCTCTGGTGAGTAAGTGTATTCTCTGGCAATTTTTTTAAAAGTTGTATAATATACAGTTATTTTCTAGGGAGTGTGTTCTTGCTGTTCATCAAATTCTCAAGGAGGGATCAGGAATCCAATAAGTTTCATATCAAAACCCTTGCTCTAGGGCATTCTGTTAGTCATTTGTCTGTTCATTCAACAATATTAATATGTACAGTTAAAGATCCAGGATTTACTAATATGAGCACATTCTTTTTTTTTTTTTCTTTTGAGAAGTTTTTGCTACAGGGCGTGTGTGCTCGCCAGACAGACAGAGAGAGATAGAGAGACAGAAAGCGAGAAATCATCCCCCAGGGGGGATGGCCACACTGCAATCTCTTCTCCTCTATTCTCCTCTCGGGATCTTAGGCACGCACACACACGCTCCCAGCATGAGTTTAAGCCACCGGGTCCAGGACTCGAACCGTGGTCGGCTATGTGGGTGTCCAGCGACATAGCCATTATGCTAACTGTTGGCCCCAATATGAGAACATTCTAATGTTCAGGTAATTGAGCAGTTGATTTCTACCAGAGCGTGTATTTTAAGAGCCTACTCGATTTGCCAAGGGTTCTGTCAGTACCCAGCAACATTTCTGTGCCCAAAGCTGAGTCCCATCGCCATGTTAGTGAATCCCTTGTGGAAGCAGCAAAGTGAGAGTACAGACAGTGAAACAAGAAGGATCTGGTTTCAAATTCCTGCCCTGTATAATGTCAGGCAAATAAATAAACCTGTATGCACCTCAGTTTCTTTATATGTAAAATGGGAATGACAGTTCTGTTGCTACAGGGTCATTTTGAAGATTAAGTGAAACAATGTTTATATAATGGGCCGATGGAAAAGTCATGATGTATTTTTCTTCTATGTTTTTCTATGTAAAAATTCATCATGACTTTTCTGATGACCCAACAGTGTTTATTATATGTTAGGCACTCAATAAATAGTAGTCCCTCTATTCCCATGATTGCTCATGTTACACTGTTACTTTTGTTGTTTGTTTGTTTTAAGACAGTGTTTCACCATGTAACAATCCTCCTGCCTCAATCTCCCAAGTGGATGTATAGGTACTTACTACTATGCCTGGTACTTTTTCAGACAGGGTCTCACTATGTTGCTCAGACCAGCCTCAAGCTCACAATCCTTGTGCTTTAGTCTCTCCCAGTTACTGGCATTATAGGTTTACAACACCATGCCTGGACTTTAGGTTGGAACAGGTATAGAACCAGGGACTCTCAAAGGTATCTCAACCTATAGAACACAGGATCTTAGTATACCACCACAGCTGGGCCTTGTTGCACTAACTCTTATCCTTCCTGTATAATATAAGTAGTATCTCCTTATCTCATAAGATTTTATTGAAGAAATTTCTGAGCCCTATTTTTTCATATTTATTGGCTCTTGAGAACAATCATTTGCTGTTTTCTTTTATCATCAGATTTCAACCCCAGAAAAAAAAAAAAAAGCCACACATACACTTAGCATTTCCATGAGCTTTCTTCAGCCTTTCTCTCCTGGTGTGAATGTTGTAAAAGTAAAGTCACCTCTGGTTTTCTGGAAGGGGACTGCCAGGACCAAAAAGAAATTGAACTTTGTCTTCCTAGTCACCTTTGAACTTTGACATAACAGAGACTGGAGAGGTGAAAAATAATTCTTGGCAAACAAAATACTTTTTGACACAGTAGATTAAGCAATAATGGAAAAAGTTCTGAGATGTTGTTTTTCACAAATTACCACTGTTAACCTCCAAATTACATCTACCGAGACAATTTTTTTCTGGTGTTTTGAACTCTGACACAGATCGAGTGAGCCCTCATCAGGAGTGACAAAAAACATTTCTCTAACTTAGTATGAACGGGGTGTATTTTGAGTCCTTTTGCAGCTAGTAAAAATGTTGTGAAGTTTGAAAATTCTATCGGGGGAACCAGCAGTTAGCGTAATGGCTATGTCGCTGGACTCCCATGTAGTTGACCGCGGTTTGCGTCCCTGACCCGTTGGCTTAAAACCCACGCCGGGTGCATGTGCGTGCGTGCCCAAGATCCCGAGAGGAGAATGGAGGAGAAGGGATTGCGGCATGGACATCCCCTCTGGGGGGTGATTTCTCACTTTCTGTTTCTCTGTCTCTCTCTGTCTGTCTGGCGAGCGCACGCACCCTATTGTGAAAAACCTCTCAAACAAACAAACAAACAAACAAACAAACAAAA
Organism: Tupaia belangeri chinensis; assembly: GCF_000334495.1. NCBI lineage: Eukaryota > Metazoa > Chordata > Mammalia > Scandentia > Tupaiidae > Tupaia > Tupaia belangeri. Next base: position 297,796 of record NW_006206561.1, read on the forward strand.
TTCTATCTGGATCTAAAAAATAATAATTCAAGATTTAGGTATTTTATTATCTTTTGAAACATCTTTTGAGCTCAGCAGGTAGTGTGGTGGTTGGGGTGCTGGACCGCACATGGCCAAGTGCATGGTTCAAGTCCTGGACCTGGAGGCTTGGGATCAGGGTAGGTGCCTTTCTGTGCATGCCCAGAGTGCTGAAAAGATATTACAGCACAGCTCTCAGCCCCGGGGGGGGGGGGGGGGGGGGAGTGATTTCTCACCTTCTCTCTATCTCTCTGTCTCTTTCTAGCAAGCACACATTACTCTATGGCAAAAATCTAAAAAAAAATTATAATATTTCAACTATAAGCACAACACCGTATATATATTGCATTGACATTGAAGTTCCAGAACAACAGCTTTGTAATTAGTGAAAAATAACTGTTAGGATACATTCTCTCTTTCTATATATGTCTATTATATTGTAGAAATATCATGGATCTTATAGATAATAGTTTGCAGCTTGGCTAGTATAAAGATATATAAGGTCAGTTTTTAGAGTGATTTTTGCTATAGGGTACCTGTGCTCACCAGAGAGACAGAAAGTGAGAAATCACCCCCCCACCCCCGGGGGAATGGCCATTGTGCAACCCCTTTCTCCTCCATTCTCCTCTCAGGACCTTAGGCACATATGCACATGTGCCCAGTATGAGTTTGTAGCTTCCAGACCCTGGACTAGAACCATGGGTGGCCATGTGGGAGTCCAGCGACGTAACCATTACACCATCTACTGTTCTTGATAAGGCCATCTTTTAAAAACTTAAGTATTTTAAGTGTGAATGCTTTTAGATTTAATTCATTAAGTTTTAGTGAACAAGACAATAAACAAAAAGAAAAAATAAAAGAAGAAATCAGATTATAAATTACGCTAAGGGTCCAGGGGAAGATAATAAAATATATATACTACTCAATGGGACTAAAAATATGATTCTTTTTTTTGGAGGGGGGGCGTTTTCTATAGGGCATGTGTGCTTGCCAGAAAGCGAGAGACAGAGAGACAGAGAGACAGAAAGGGAGAAATCACTGCTCCCCCTCCCCCCCAGGGGGATGGCTGTGCCGCAATACCTTCTCCTCTCAGGATCTTGGGCATGCACGCACATGCACCTGGCATGAGTTTAAGCCACTGGGTCTGGGACTAAAACCATGGTCGACTACAAGGGAGTCCAGCGACATAGCCATTACACCAACTGCTGGTCCCTGAAAATACAATTCTTTAAAAGAGCATCTTCAGGGCCAAAAGGTGCGTAGTGATTAAGGAACTAGACTCCCACATGAGTGACCGTGGTCCAAATCCTGGACCCAGTGGGGCTTGGAAATCACACCAAATGTGTGTACATGCATGCTCAAAATCCCACGAGGAGAGGGGATTGTGATGTGGCTATCCCCCTAAGGAGTAATTTCTCTCTTTCACTGACACTGTCTCTCTCTTGTGAGCACATGTGCCCTATGGCAAAAGCCTTGGAAAAACAAATAAATAAAAATAAAAGAGCATGTTCAATACATTTTAAAATTAAGCATTAATTTAGATAAATGCTGTGCAATAGGAAATTAAGTACTGCTCAGCAAATGTGTTATCCTATTAGAAGTGTAGCTTCTTTGCCTGGGTAGGGGGCATTGAAGGTTGGTGATTTTTAATATAATACCCCAAACCTTTTTATTCCATTATAAATTTACTACTAAATTGTGAATCTTTAAGGAGGAGAAAATTAGTTATTTTAAGTACTATAATTTAGACAAGGCTAACTGATTATGATGGGGGGAAAAGGACACATTTTCATCCAATGTCGGTTCAGTAAGCAATGCACTGAGTTATTACCTTAATGTATGTGGGATGAACATTATTCTTTTTTTCCTGAGCAATTCTGGTTTAACCCAACATATGTTATTTGAAAAGAAAAAAAAAAACTGTCTAAGATGAAGCTTTCAATGGAAACAAACACTGGAAAGAGCTAGAAATATGAACATAAAGAATTAACTCTCTTCAAAGCCAGTAGAGCTGGTTTGTAGCAAAGAGAAAAACAAAAAAGGTGTCCTTGGGTGTTACTCAGACCCTTTGAAGCAGTTATGGGTAAGCGGGTGGTGAGGAGGTTCATCAATAAGTTCTTGGAAAGTGTGTATTATGAAAAAATTATGTGTGAATTTAAAAATTGTTTTGTACCAAAATAAGTATGTGATTTAATTCTATTTTTCCCATGAACTTTTTTTTTTTTTGGAGAGGTTTTTGCTATAGGGCGCATGCACTTGCCAGACAGACAGAGAGACAAAAAGCGAGAAATCACCCCCCAGGGGGGGATGGCCACACCACAGTCCCTTCTCCTCCATTCTCCTCTTGGGATCTTGGGCACACACGCACATGCGCCCAGCGTGAGTTTCAAACCACCGGGTCTGGGACGTGAACCGTGGTTGACTATGTGGGAGTCCAGCGACATAGCCATTACACTAACTGCTGGTCCCCCCATGAACTTTTTGAAGTCCCTTTGTAGTACTGCTTTTTTTTAACAGATAATGATAATGACAATAAGCAGTATTTCATTTTAGGCCACAAAACTAGAAAGAGTCAAAGCCAGGATTAAAATTCAGACCATTTGGGCTCTAAACTTTCACCTATAGTTTAGATTGTGGAGTATAAAGAGAGAAATATTTTTAGATGAGAAACTTGCTCCAAAATGTTTGCATGATCTTTCTATTTGCAAGTTTTCTTCTCCTCATATTTGTATACTATAGTATCACCAGCTATGGCCACTGGCAACACTAGCAGGGTAAATTGTTCCTTTCTTGCTAGTTGTGTACTAAATACAAACATATTTCAATGAATGTATTTTTTTTTTAATATTGCCGAAGGACACACACACTTGCTGAGTGGGGGGAGATGAAGCACCCCCGATCTGCAGGGGACATGGTCATATCACAGTCTCTTATCCTCCATTTCTTCATCCCATTAGGATTAGGGGCACTTATACACACATGTTCTGCATGTTTTTCAAGCCACCAGGGTCAATATTTGAACTGTAGTAATGTGGCTCATCTCCCTTAACCACTAGCTCCTTAGCTGGCCCCTGAATGTATTATAAATACTTGAATTTTCTCTTTGTATGTAGTCAGCATAGAAAATTTGCATTTCTAAAGCTTGATAAAGTGACATCTTGGATTTTTTTGTTTCTCTTTTGTTCCTAATTTAAAAAAAAAATTATAACTCCACTCTCACAGCACTCTACATACCCACTCACATACTTCATTTATGAGACCTTGCCACAGAAAGAAAAAATAATGGAAATGACTGGTGGGGGTGTGCTATTAGATATATTTTCAGATCTTTCTTAAATCATTTTCCTTGCAACCTTCCATGTGGAAGGCTGAATAGTGAGGGTTATTGATCCAGGGAAGGAAAAAAATGAGAGAAGGGCACATATGAGTAATATTAGAAATAAAAAAGGCAAGATGATGATAGATAAAGTGGAGATTTGAAAAATTTAGAATAGAAAAATATGGAGCAACTTTTTGCCAATAACATTGAAAATATCAATGAAATGGCAATACTAATAGAATATATGATATACTAAAATTATCTCAAGAAAAATGATAAAACCTTTATAATTGGTAGGTTTAAGTATATTGAATTGAGAAATGAAAAAGGCAAGATGATGATAGATAAAGTGGAGATTTGAAAAATTTAGAATAGAAAAATATGGAGCAACTTTTTGCCAATAACATTGAAAATATCAATGAAATGGCAATACTAATAGAATATATGATATACTAAAATTATCTCAAGAAAAATGATAAAACCTTTATAATTGGTAGGTTTAAGTATATTGAATTGGTTATAAAAATTATCCCCTAACCCCAAGATTCCAGGCCTATGTAATTAGATGATTTTACTGGCAAAATTTCCCTAACTTTCAAGGATTAAATGATCCAAATTACATTGTTTCAGAAAAAGAAAAAAAGCCACTCAACTTTATGAGACTTGTATAACCTTCATCATAAAACCCAGAATGGATAAAATCAGAAAAGTATAGACCAGTCATACTTGTGAACATAGGTAAAGTATCTGAAACAAGAACCATTAGACAATTATTGCTTTGATTCATACCCCCAAAGTCATTTTCAATTTCTTTCTCCCCCTCATACCAGACATCTAATCAATCAGTAGGCAAGTGTTTTTGTGTTTTTGTTTTTGTTTTTGACTCTGCCTCTTAAACACATCTCAGATCTATTCTGCTTTCTCTGCATCTGGTACCACCACACGCCAAACTACTACCCTCTCTCACCATAGTAGCCTCTTTATTCAACTTATCACTTTTTTTGAGAGAGAGAGAGAGATTTTTGCTATTGGGTATGTGTGCTTGCTAGAGAGACAGAGAAAGACTGAGAGATGGAAAGTGAGAAATAACTCCCCCCATGGGGATGCCCATGGCAAAATCCCTTCTCCTCCATTCTCCTTTTGGGATTTTGGGCATGCACACACACACACCTGGTATGAGTTTTAGGCCACTGGGTCTGGGATTCAAACTGCAATTTTCTACGTGGGAGTTAAGTGATGTAGCAGCAACACCACCTACTGGTCCTTCATCTCTTCACTCTTGTCCTTACCACAGTATATTGTCCTCTAAAAACATAAATCATGGGTCCAGTAGGTGGTGTATTGGTTAAGGCATTAGACTTCCACATGTTTGACTGTGGTTTGTGTTCCAGACCCAGTGGTTTAAAACTCATGCTGGATGCATGTGTGTACATGCCCAAAATCCTGAGAGGAGAATGGAGGAAAAGGGACTGCAGTGTGGTCATTCCTCCTGGGGGATGATTTACTTGATATCTCTCTGTCTCTCTGGTGAGTGCATACACCCTATAGCAAAAATTTCTCCAAAAACATAAAAATAAAAATGAAAACATAAATCAGAGCCAACCTGGTAGCCTAGTGCTTGAGGGAGCCAGATCTCACATGGCCAACTATGGTTCAAATCCTGGCCCTGGAAGCTTGGAAAACATGATAGGCATCTGTGCACGAATGTCCCAAATTCTGACAGAATGGAGAAATGGACGATTCCAGCATTGCCAGGAACCATTAAGAATGCATTCTCCCTTTCTCTCTGTCTGGTAAGCCCATGTGCCCTCTAGCAATTAAAAAAATGTAAATCAGATCTCATCATTGCTAGATCAAAACTTTCTGAAGACTTTCCGTGATGCATAGAATAAAATCCAACCTTTCATCATCATCATGTCCCTGTATAATCTGCAAGCCTCTTCTGCCCTATCTTCTACTATTCTTCTGACTCACTTCTCTCTGGACATACTGACCTCCCTGTTATTAGAATTGACTGAGCTTGGCTCTGTCTCAGAGACTTTTAATTTTCCATTCCCTCCTCCTCCAACTGTTTACACAGCAATCTCCTCATCATTCAGGCTTCTGCTCAAATAACACTTCTTCAGACCGCCCTTCCCTAGTACTTAATTTCTTCATTTTCTCTCTCTTCTATCTTCTACTTTTATCCCCTTAACCCTTTTCATTTTCCTTCCTAGTACTTATCGGAATTCAAAATGATCATTTTCAAATATTTTATAAATTTACTGCCTTTCTTCCTTACTAGAACATAATCTCCAGGAGAGCAGGAATTTTTTCTCATTATTTGCTATATTCCTAACACTTAGAAGTAGGCCTGGTAGGCGTTAAATACATATTGAATAAATAAGTCTAGTCCAACTTCCTTCATGTCATAGATGAGAAAAATGAAGCCAAGGGAAGGTATATGACTAGTTCAAGACTACTTCCCCACCTGGGAATTGAATCCTTTCTCTTTAGTTACTGTTCAGTGCTCTTTCTACTATATTATTGGGTTGTCAAAAAAGTCATGACTTTTTTCTGTTTTATTCTGCAAAAATGCATCCTGACTTTTCTGACAACACAATGCATGTCTCTATCTGGCTCTAGGTCCATAATTTTTTTAAGAGAAATTTTTGCTATAGGGCACATGCACTCACTGGAGAAACAGACAGAGACAGAGAAACAGAAAGTGAGAAATCAACCCCCAGAGTGAATAGCCATGCCACAATCCCTTCTCCATTTTCCTCTTGGGGTCTTGGGCATACATGGACGTGAGCCTGCTGTAACAGACACTCTTTGAGGAGGGCAGTTCAGCTAACCCAGAAGTCTGTGATGATGACTAGAGAGGTCATTTAGAATTTTGCAAATACCATGTATGTGTGTGGTTCCAGGAGTCAAACCGTAGTCGACTATGTGGGAGTCTAGCGATGTAATGATTATGCCATCTGCTGGTCCCATGAAGTATGCTGCAAGCAATCAATATGATAACGAGACTTAGATATGGATATGGTATTACTTGTGGTTTCTCAGTAGCAGCTATGTTTCATTTTAGGAGTGCTTTCCTTTCAAAGGTAGAAAAAAAATTTTTTTTTTTACGTGTGTGTCTATTAGCAAATATGGTAAAGCATGCTAATGTCAAGCATGTTGATCTGGTGATATTACCTTATTCCAAATAAGAGTCAGTTGATTCAGATTAAAGTCCCATTAGTCACTATCATGCGAAGTAATTTTACAGTAAAAAAAAAAAACAAAAATAAAACAAGGGCCAGTTTGTGGCATGGTGGTCAAGACGGCTGGATCCTACATGACCAACCTTATGATTCAATTCCTAGACCTGGTAGCTTGACAAACACACCAAGCATGTGTGCATGCATGCCCAAAATCCTGAAAGGAAGGAGAAATAGAAGAGAAGGGATTTCAGTGTTGCCATTCCCCGTAGGAGGTGCTTCCTCTCTTTAGTGGTCTCTCACTCTCATTCTCAATGTGTCTCTCTCTGGTGAGTGAGTATGCCCTCTGGCAAACTAAAAAAAGGAAATGGCAATGGTGTCACACAGTCATATAGCAAGGGAGATATGTGCACACATGCATCTTTGGTATAATTTAATAAATAGATTATGTAAGTACCATGTGGCTGTACCAGTGGTGACAAAAAAAGAGATGGCAGAGATAGCCCTTATCATAAAGATCCTACAAAATAGACTCTTGAAAGAACTAGAAAATAATTCAGACACATTGTATATACAAGGTGGGATAGTGAAAGTAAGACTGTTTCTACCAGGACCAGTGAAATTTAGAATAAGAGAAAAATCACTCTGAAGAAGAATTCAACTGAACAAGCAATACAGAGACTAGGCAATATCAGGCTATGGCCTTTCTTTCTGCTTTTTGTGGCAACACTCACAGTGTATTGATATATCATTAAAAATAGTTTATTTTGTTTGTATTCAGGCTGAAAGCCATCGACCACAGAGACAGAGTTTTCTAAGGCTTTGAAATAGTTCTTGGAAGATAATAAGGTCGGGTAGTTGCCTTTGATTTTCTACACAGAAGCTCAATGTTCGAGTATCCTTTGTCTCCCTTCAGAAGTGGGAGTACACATGTTGTCTTCCCACTGTGGAATAGTTCCCGAGGCTTCATCAAAGTTTCAGAGTATCAGTTTCTTTGTGGCATATCACTTCGGGTACTGGAACAAACTGGAAGGGATGTGTACTGTTTTGTTTTCTCTGGGCGGACAATATCCCTGGATTGTTTGTTTCCTGTTCCCCCGCCACTGCAGAGGCTGATTATGAACATTTGATCTGTGGATGGAATTTTAAACAACAGTAACGCATTCTCACCAAACACACATAGCCCTTTCAAGCTTAATCCCAGTCTCCAACTCTTGAACAATGCCCATTAAAGGTAATGGGCACTGTTGGAGGAGGGCAGTTCAGCTAACACAGTGGTCTGTGATGATGACTAGAGAGGTCATTTAGAATTTTGCAAATGCCATCCATGTATGTGGGAAATTAGGCCCTTGTATCAGCTGCAGACTAGAGTCTTCCATTTGCAACATGCAAAACACTAACCAAGTTCCTTCCTTAAAAATGTATTAAGGAAGAAATTATGTAGTAAAATATTATGTTTGTTATAATAAGAACTATAGGGACTTTAAAAATAGATTTTGGCTGCTGAGAGTCAAAATTTGGTTCAGAGTGATAAATTTTCTGCATTTATTTATTTCAGAGCATTTCCTTGAGCAGTATATGCAGTTAAATGAAAAATATTATTGAATATACTTTAAAATGGTACATAAGGACCAGAACAGTATTTCTCGAAATAGGGTTAGCTGGTTAAAAATGCACACCCTGAGGCCCCATACCAGTCTTGCATGTATCTTTCTGAAGTTAGGGCTAGAATCTTCATTAACAAACAGGAATAAAAATAACCAGTTGTTTCTGATACACTCTCATGTTTCCAACACTGGAAGTTGTAGTTCTGTGGTAATTACTGAGGAGAGAAGCAAAGTCTGTTAGAAAAGTTTAAGCAGAAGAGTAGGTAGGGTGTGGATTGGTCAAATTTTTGACAGCTTTTTAAATAATTTGTATCCCAATGTTGCTTGTAAGAATGAAAATGCTATGGTCCCAGTAAGAAGAGGGCTAGCTATATTGTGAAATACCCACATAATACTATACAACCATTTAAAATGACTTTATGGAATGATATGTAAGTGAAGGTGAATGATATCATTCCATTTTTTAACTGAGAAAAGCAACTCACAAAGCATACACTCCGTGTTTGCTTTCAAATATACTATATGGGATGTAAGCAAGGAAAATTTCTGGATGGACATATGAAAAGAACTAATAGCATAAGATTATGGGTAATACATGGTCTTTTTTTTTTTTGCATATCTGCATGTCCTCATTCATCAATAATGAACATTTACCAGAAAAGCAATGCAGAAATTGTTATGATGAGAAAAAAGTATCCATTTCTCATGGCATAATATAATTTTTAATATCTTTTTTTTCGAGAGGTTTTTTCGCTATAGGGCGCGTGTGCTCCCCAGACAGAGAGAGACGTAGAGACAGAAAGCAAGAAATCACTCCCCAGGGGGGATGGTCACATCGCAATCCCTTCTCCTCCATTCTCCTCTCGGGATCTTGGGCACGCACGCACACGTGCCTGGCCTGAGTTCTAAGCCACCGGGTCCGGGACGCGAACCGTGGTCGACTATGTGGGAGTCCAGCGACATAGCCATTACACTAACTGCTGGTTCCCAATTTTTAATATCTTAATTGAAGGAATCTCTTTTGTTCCATACCAGCTAGCATTTTAGCACCTTGGATGTTACTATTATTTATATTAAAAAGTGATTACTTATTATAAAGTAAGGAAACGAGAAAAACAGTGAGGTAAAACATTTATGGGACACAGGAATGAATGATCATCTGTTGATGATAATGTGTATAGTATCTTTAATGGACTGTTGGGTAAGAAACTTTACAAACTAAGTGGTTGAATGTATATAATAAATTAAATAGAAACATATGTAATGTATGTTGAATATATAATGTATATTAAATATATATAATAAATTTTAAAAATAACTGTACAAACTAAAAATCTGTGGAATGGACCAGCAGATGGCATGGAGGTTAAGTTGGCTTGATCTTATGTGGGTGATTGTATGATTTGAGTCCTAGACCCAGTGGCTTGAGAAACACTCCAGGCAAGTGTGCATATATGTTTAAAATTCTGAGGGGAGACTGGAGGAGAAGAAATTGCTGTGTGGCCCTCTACCCTGAGGAGGGGCAGTGATTTCTCACTTTCCCTCTTTCTCTAGCAAGCACATGCACCCTGTAGCAGAAACTGGGGGGGAAAATCTGGAAGAAGTTGTATGTAAATGGAATTTTGGTCATCGAGTGCTTTTATTTATTTATTTAAAGTTTTTGCTGTTTGGCACATGGACTTACCAGAGAGAGACAGAGAGAGGGAAAGTGAGAAATCACCCCTCAGGAAGATGGACATACCACAATCCCTTCTCCTCCATTCTTCTCTCAGAATTTTAGGCACACACACACACACACACACACACACACACACACACGTGCCAGGCGTGATTTTCAAGCTGCTGGATACAAGACACAAAGCTTGGTTGGTCACATGGGAGAGCACCATCTTAACTACCACACTACCTGCTGGCCCCTTGAGTGCTATTTTAATACAATGGAAAAAAATTATTATTTTGGTTCACTTTACCTTTATTGAACAGTATTGTTTTCTTCTATTGTGTGTACCTATTTTAAGTAATTATCTGATAGCCCCCCAAATAAGAAAATTTCACATTAAAAATATGTATTTTTAATTTCCTAGAGAGCCTGTGTGTTCACAGAGATACAGAGAAAGAGAGAGAAAGCACCCCATTAAGGCATGGTCATGCTGCAATCCCTTCTCTTCCATCTCTTCATCCTGTTAGAAATTTGGGAAAGCATACCTATGTGTCTGGCATGTTTTCCAAGCTGTCAGATCCAGGACTCAAACTGTAAGATAGGCTATATGTAGATTCCAACTTCCCCAAACCACGAGGCTATAAGCTGATCCAACAATATTTTCAAAGAGAGTGACTGACATGTAGCTCCCACATCTGCAATGTCACTGAGGTAGACGCAGGGGGGTGTTGAGTAGTCAGTATATGCTTAGTCTAATTTGACATATTGCTGTAAGTATAAAAATACAGAACTTCTTTTAAATACTTGGAATGAAAAAAAAACAATGTAAAATCTCATTAATATGTATACTGTTTACATGTCGAAATGAAAACATGTTACATATAATGGATGAAATAAAATATATTTGGGGGAGGGACAGGGAGGCAAAGCATTAATGGCACATAGAGGTGTGGTATTATCTGTTGAAGATATTTTGTAGTTTTATCAACTGTACTAGGGAGAAATGTTCACCTGTTGAAATATCCATTTTGTAAGCCAAATAATAATGTGATTGAATGTATGGAAGAAAATGAAATGAAAAAAAAAAAAGAAAAAAGAAAAGAAAAAAAATTCCTAAAATAGATATAATTTATTTATGAGGTCTTAAACTACTTTTACTGTTATTTTCAGCTTTTTGAAGTTTATTTAATGTGTGTGTTAGAGTCACTGACCCACATTTGACAGGGTCTTGCCACACTGCGAAGCCCTTTCTACCTACTGGGACTCCCAGCTAGCCAGGATCACAGGTGCATGTGGGTGTGCCTAGCATATTCAGGTTGAGCTGAGATCTGAACCCGGGTCTTCTATGTGGCTCTAGTATTACACAGCAGAGCCCTACCACATTCACTACAATGCCTGGACCTCCTTTATACTCCCCCTACCTTTTGTAATAAATAGCTACAGGGTACATATGCTGGGGAGGCACTCTTCCTCAGTGGGGCATGGCATGGGATAATCTTTTTTTTCCCTTCCATCTTTTCATCTCGTAAGGACTTGGAATTCAAATGCACACATGCCCTGCTTGGTTTTCAGGCTGCCAGGGCCAGGATTTGAACAGTGGTATCTAGCTCCATATGCACAGGCTTAACTTCTGTGCTATGGGGCCGAGCCTCCTTTTTACTTTTTACATGTGGTTACTATAAAGTTTTAAATTATACACATGGCTTACTTGATTTGTTTATTAGACAGCACTGCTTGGGATTAGACTTCATGTTTTTGCAGGATACTTTACGGATGACCCAGCTTGCCTGAAGTTCCAGTCATACCACTGAGCTCGTGAACCAGATTTGGTTTACAGCAAGGTTTCTCTAAGTGTGGTCCCTGGACCAGCAGCATCAGTATCACCTAACAACTTGTTAGAAATACAAATTTGTAGACCCTATCCCAGATCTACCAAGTCAAAAACCTGGAAGCAAGGTCCTGCAATCTGTGTTTCTGCAAGCTTCCCTGGATGATTCTGATGCAAAGTAAAAGTTTGAGAAGGGCCCATTGAAGAATCCTGTGGCAAATCTTACCATAAATACAAGAATATTTGCTTGTAGTCCATCAGCTTTGGAAATCTGAATGAATAGTTTTTATAGTTTGCTTATATCATGGCCCAATTGCCTCAAGATGAAGATTATAATGGTGATGATGATTACTGATTATAAGAGTCTTTATGATAGAGTCATCTCCTTTTTAGAGCCTGAGCAATATTTATTCATGATTCTCTCAGGGATTTAAATGTGTATTAAGTTAAAATAACACCTCGTCAGTTATTTCTAGTGAGTATATACAAGGGACAAGGCCTGATGAGAAAAGGATAAGAAGAGGGATACATTTTTTATTCATTCAATAATTTTTATTGAACACCCATAGGAAGAGAGAGCTCTTGGTTCTGGTCTTGGATTCCCTTTTTTCTGCCTCTGTAAAGACAACCCTACTAGGAAATTAGTGGAACACTAGATACTATAGGCAAGAGTGGCCAGAGAAAGAGGAAGAAACCATATTCCTAAGCCAAAGAGCAATTTTCTCAAATTTCTCATAATCCAGGTGTGGATTTATTATGAAAGAAATGGTTTTCAGCATCTGCTTTATGTCATAATCATCATAATCATGTACTAATCTTAACAGTAACAGCTTTTTATAAGTAGATCTTCTGTAATTATTTTAAAAAATCATGAATGTTTGTAAGGAGTGTCTGTTTCTTTTGAATCTTGATCTGGCTTTTAAAAGCAAATGGAGGGGCCCAGCAGGAGGCATGGTGGTTAAGGCACTGGACTCCCACATGGTAGACCGCAGTTTGAGTCCCAGACCTGATGTCTTGCTTTCTCACTTTCACTCTCTCTCTCTTGTGAGTGCATATACCCTATAGCAAATTAAAAGATAAGAATAATTAACAAAAATAAGTAATTTTTTTTAAAAAGCAACTGGAATAATTTTAGATGTTGAGTTTGACAAGAATTGAACCTCACAGCGTCTACTCCATGTATTGTAGTGAATGTTTAAAAGCCTTTAAGTTACATGGCAATATTGATAAAACAATATTCATTCCTGAGCATTTGGTTTAAGAGCTCTTTCAAACTTATCTGAAAGGAGCTACATTTTAAAACATGGTTTCCCTGTTGTTGTGGAGGCTGTAGAGTAAGGAGAAAAGAAAAGACAGGATTTACCTTCTAGGAATCCATAGTTTTCATGCTGCTAGTCAACTCTGGCTGTAACTTAGAGTCACCCAGGGGGCTTTTGAAGAAATACCCAACCTCGGGTCCATCTCAATGAGGGTGGGGACCAGGTGCAATTAGAGTTGAGAACTACTGGGAGAGGTGTTAAGACAGACACATAAATACAGTGTCATAGAGCAACTACAGGGGGACTAACGTTTGGAGTACATTTCACTGAATAGGTAAATCAAACAAGAGTCAATGAAGTATTACAACTGCTTTTTCTGAGATTGCTATTTTTTCTCCTGTTTCTTGGGACCACTGCCAGTGAATACTTTTTCTGATTTCCTGTGTGAATTTCTTCTTCTGTTAAACCCTTTCCTCCCACTACATATACCTAATGTTTGGAGCATTCTCTTCTAAGGAATTGTTGGTGAACCGTACAGAAACATCCAGTTTCCTGGGCTAGCTAGTGACACGGTGGTTAAGGCACCTGGACCCCACATGACCAACTGTGGAGGTTCAAGTCCCCAACCCAGTGGCTTGAGAAAAACACTGGGTGCATGTATGTATGTTTCCAAAATCCAAAAAGGAGGAAGGGATGGAAGAGACGTGATTACAGTGTGACCATCCCCATAGGGTGATGCTTCTCTCTCTCTTCCTGACTTCAGAGAGTGTACTTGCCCCCTAGCAAATTAAAAAGAAATAAATAAGAAACAGCACCAGAAATAAAGACCTACTTTCCTCATTTGTATTGCAAGTGAGAATTTCTGGCATACCTAGTTAGTTTTTTATAATTGGTTAAACTCTTATGCAGCTCATTAATTTCTCTTCAGAGTATATTGTAATTGACATACTATCTTCTTGGTCATTAAGTTAGAATTTTTTGAGTGGGTTTTTAATTCTTTTACAGATGTATTATATGACTTCTGCCTGTTTTGTCCAAATGCCTTCTTGTGGCAGAATAATAGCCTGGTTCCACCAATCCTCATCCCGTCACAATGTTGCCAAGCCTTACCCTTGTTTTTCAGATTTTAATCACATTTCTCACAATTCTTCCTATCAGGAACACCTGGCTAAATACTAAGGACAGGAATTGAGATATCTAGAACAGTTTCTTACTTGGCCTTCCACCAGTACTGTTTTCAGCCCTTATCTTCTGAGATACCTGATGTCTGCAATATCTGTGCAGTTCAGGAGTGGCATGGAGAAAAATAGACTTGTTTCTTGTTGATTTCCTGATATATAGATTTAGGGTTTCAGTTTCTTTAGTATATGCTAGATTAGTTATTACTCATATATGTGTTGTTCAGCTTCCAAAATTTTGTTGATATTTCTTGTTTGCTATTAGTTTCTTTCCTGTTCCCCGTGCATGTTTTCTTTTTTTCTAAAAAAGAAGGAAGAAAGAAATGTTTATTGTATTTATATCTAAGTGAAGACAGACATCCCTAAGAGAGTCCTGATACCATGATCCCTCCCACCACCACCCCAAGCCTTTCAACCAGCTAAAATCACAGGGATGCACAGATCAGCCTAAGATCCAAAGCACATGCCTCCCATTTGGCTCCAGAATCATATCACGGGACCTCTCAGCCTGTGCCATGATAGCCAAGCCTCTTTTTTTTTTTTTTCTTTTTAACTTTGTTATAGGGCATGTGCATTTGCCAAAGAGAAAGAAAGAAAAGGTGAGAAAGTACCCCGTGTGGAGAATGGCCACACCTCAATCTCTTCTCCATTTCTCTTTGAATTTGGGGCACACATGCCTATCTGCCCAGCATGTTTTTCAAGCTTCCAGGTTGGCCACTTCAGCCACACAGTTGCCATGTGGGATCCAGCCACCTTAATCACCACACCACCAACTGGCCTTGGCCAAGCTCTTTAATGTCAATTTAATGGTGTTTTGGAGAAGAGAGTAGAAACTGTGTGTATTCAGTCTATCATATGTACTAGGAAGTAGCTATCTGCATTTTATAAATATGTTTAAATTTGTCACAGGGAGCCAAATTTATCAATATTTTCAATACTAAAGACCAAAACATAACACATACCTTAAGCTACCATCTAGGTTTTGCAATCGTATCCATGTATAGAGAGAGCAAATGAATCTGTGCATTGTTTCTCTATCGATCTTAGTGTATACACTAGTCTGACTGTCACCTTGAACTCAAAATTGGCACATTGCTGCAAACTGAGTTTAGAGCAAACTATGAAAAGGTTTAGGAGTAGTTAATAGATTCAGAGAATGATTTATTTGCCATGCCAGACTTTTTATGCATTTCAATTCCGTTTCCCATATTCTATGATGAGCCCCCCAGAAGGTAAATCAAGATCTTTATGTACCTTCAAGAAACAGACTAATGAGTAAAAGATTCAATAATAGGCAGAATAGTATAGATTATGCCAGCCTGACCAAGCACTTAAAATCTTTGATCTGCAGCTCTCAGTTGAATTCTAAAGAAAGTAAGTGACACTTTGAGGGCTTGTCTTTTCTGATCTTCTGGCTTTTTTCTAACTTAGTCAATGAAACAGGGTTGGAGGAAGGAAATACAGGATTGCAGGAGATTTTTCTAACATCATCTTGTGAGTGATAGATTTTGAAATAAGTTGCCTTCAAGTCAACTCCTTTGAAGCTATTTAACTTGAATACCCACCCTATCAGCAAAATAAAATATCTTGTCACTAAAGAATTATCAAGAATCTAAAAAGAACTTGAAGACCATGAAAAGGAAGAAGTGGGAAAAGAACAAATTTTGGCCTGTAACCTTTTTATTCTTAGACATTACATAACTTTTGAAGTTCTAGAATAGAATCAGAACAGCTAGGGAACATGTGAATGATAAAACAAGATCTTTTTAGAAGGAAAACCCAAAGACAGACAGACAGACAGACAGAGAGGAAGGGAGGGGGAGGGAGGGAGGGAGAGGGAGAGGGAGGATATGATTAATACATAAAATCTTGAAGAAGGTAGAGTAGAAGAATACAGGTTCTGGTCTAACTCTATTAATCCCCTTCCCACTCTCAAATACATACTCTTTAACAAACTTTTATTAAGTCTCATTATCTGATGGGGAACTGAGGAGACTTATGATGGGATGCTTGGTTCTTTGCCCCCAATCACTAAGATTAGAGACCCATCCTAAGACATGAATAAAGCCAGTGTCCTAAGAAAAGTAGGTAAAAAATGAAAATTTTAATATTATACTTGGGAAAGGTCAGAGTCGGCAGATTACAAGGTGGCAACTGCACTAGGAATAGAAGTAGATGTTACTTTTATTGTGGCATCTTGCCATGACGATTTAGGAGGAGACATCTGTCATGGTAGCTGACTCTATTTGTTTTCATAGACTTTTGCTGCACAATTCTTGCCTGGTAAGGGGAACTCAGATGTCTGGTATGCGGAAGTTGTGTGTATGCCCAGTGTGGACTTTGAAGGTGTGAACATGTGCATAGGAACAGTTTTTCCCATACTCACTGAGCTCCTGCAGTGCAAGGTGAAATATCAGTCAAGCAGTTAGGAGGGAGTCTATTTGTGCATGCATTGCTATAGGAGGGGAAGACGGTTATATATTCCAGGTCCTCTAATGACAGTGTATGCAATAAAAGTCATTACTTTTCCCCTACTGGTGCCAGAAGTCTGGCTGCAACCCCTGACAATGGTAGTGATGTATCAAATGCCCTTTTCATTTGTGTCTTGGGACTTCATGCTCATATCTATTTGATCACCTATAACAGTCTCTAATTTAGCCAGGTATTTAGTTAGGCCAAGTTGGCCATGCAAAATTAATTATATCCCTTCATTTCATGGAACTGATAAGTGAATAAGGCATGCTAACTGCTAAGTGCAATACAATGTAGTAGGTGATAGAGTAGAGTTTAAAAAATAGCATTGATGGTTGCAAAAAGACAGATCAGTTTTGATGGGTCATGAAGTCTTAGTAGAAAATTATAAGCTCAAGTTAGAAAATAAAGTATGCCTGGGACTTTTACAGACAGAAAAACTAGGGAAAGGTATGTAAATAAAAGTAAAAATATTTATTGTTATCAGAAACTGTATAATAGTATTTCAGTATCAGAGCACTACTAGACTTTTCCGAGACTAGTTCATTGGATTTGGGGAAGCAAGTACTATAATGGTTTTCTGTTGTTACATAACAAAATAGCACAAAATTAAAAGAATGCAAATTTAGGGCCAGCCAGTGGCATGGTGGTTAAGAAAATTGGATCCCACATGGACAACTGCACGGTTTGAATCCAACCCGGCAGCTTGAAAACACACTCGAGGTTTGTGTATGTGAGTGCCCAAAATTCCAAGAGGAGAATGGAGGAAAAGGGATTGCATCATGACTGTCTTCTCTGGGAAGTGATTTCTCACCCACCCCACCCATCTCTCCCTGGTGAATTCATGTACCCTATAGCAAAACTAAAACTATTAATATATTTTTTAAAAGACACAAACTTATTCTCCTATAGCTTTTGTGCAACAGAGCTCTGGATATGGCTTAACTGAGTTCTTCCCTCATGGTCTCACAAAGCTATGAGGAAGTCATTACCTGAGATACATTCTCATCTACATCTCGGGGGCCTCCTCCAAGCTCACTCAGGTTGTTGACAGAATTCATTCCTTGTTGTTGGAGAATCCATGGTCATTTGATACTTCAGAGCCAGCAATAAGGAGTTAGATTCTTCGAGATTCTCACTTCAGGGAAGACCTAAGCAGCCGCCATTTTTTCCCCCTTCTTTTTAAAGAAGTATTTAATTTCATTACTATTTTTCAATATGACTGAAGAGAGAGAGAGAGGAAACACACACACGCACACATATGCACACACACACACACACACATGCAGAGAGAGAGAGAGAAAGAGAGAGAGAGCAAGCCAGCCAGTCAGCCAGCCACCAGGTCTGGGACTCAAACTGTCATCAGCTAAGCCTTCTTTTAAAGGGCTTACCTGATCAAGTCAGACCCACCCAGGATAATCTCTCTTTTGATTACCTCAAGGTCAACTGATTAAGGACCTTAATTATATATGCAAGATACCTCCACTTTTTTCATCTAATGTAATATCACAGAAGTAATATCCAATCACTTTTGCTATATTTTATTTGTAAGAACAGGTTCTACTCACAGGCAAGGGAAGAGAGGACTATAGAAAGATTACCCAAGTGCATGACTAATGGGGAGTCATTTCAGGGTGTGTCTGCCACAAGTGTGAGGCTATGGTAGACCAGACAATAGAAGTTATACATAGCTTGTGAAAGAGTCTGATTTTTAATATTTAGCCAGTGCTGGGAAACCAATGTAATACTTTAACCAAGGAAACAACAGCCTACTTGCATACAGGTAATGTAGCAGATGACAGACACAGGGAAACTTGAATGCAGAAATGCTGACTTAACCTCTCTTTTGGTTCATGGCTCCTCATGTTCCTGCCAACTTGGTAGCCTCAAACTCCAGCTTCTGTCTCCCTAGTACAGTGAAACTGCTGTGAGTCCCAAACCAACATTTCCCCTCTGCCTTATACTCTCTATATTAGGTAAATGTACCAGTGAGAAAAGAAGAGATACATGCGAAGTTCACCTCTTTATGAGTTTGTTCTATCCAGAATCTTGACCCCTTTGAGTTATGGTTTCCTTGGTCGCTCTTTGGTACCTGAAAATAACATATTTTCACAATTTTATGCAACTTTATAGGCATTCTCAGTCTGATGCAAACTACTCCATCATGGCCAGAAGGAAGAAACAGTCTTGGAATTTTTTAAGTTTGCCATTGCTGAACCAATTGTTTTAAGCTAGTGTCTTAGCTTATCTTGAGTTATGTTCCGAGAATGGTGACCTTTCACTGTAGTGGGCCCATCTCCTCAGGAAAGAGTACTGATTGGCCTCACATCTCTGAAAAATCTAGTAGGCCATTATTATTATAATTCCCAGAGAAAGAAAAATGATTTCAAAGGCAGGATACATAAAGCTAGCTAACTACAGTGCTTTTAATTGTTTATAGGAGAGAACCAGATATAGCCTCTTGAAATGCCAGATCAAAACCCAGTGTCATAAAATAGGAACAGTCTGCTAAAATGAAGGTGCAAGCCTTTCATCAGCAGTAGGTAGCTCAAAACCAATTCACCCACACGACTTGGGTGGTAATAGCCATCTGACAGTGGCCCAGTAGCATTTTCTTTGTACATGAAAGCTAACCCATTAATAAGAAGAAACAAAGTCCAGATATTAAGAATTTTGACAGAACTTTGAGGGCACAAAAGCAGCAATATAAATAAATTACTTTGAGATTGTTGACCTCCTCTTGGGTATTATTGAGAGCTTTCAGAAACAATTTGAAACTAGACTTTTAGAATACCTTTCATTTCAAACCTTGTCATATTTTTTGTTATTTTGCTACATTGTACAATTATCTTTCAAGGCATCTTTAGTCTTGAAAGAGTCTGCTCAAGTTTTAACCTTGAATATTCTTCCTCCCAAGGATGTAATGATATTTTTTCTTTGTGCTAATATGCCTGAATTCATGAAAGTTTATAAATAAAATGGGGTTTACAAAAGCTAAATACCACTGGTTCACTTCATGACACTTTATACAGAGTATAGGCTTGAATGAAAGAAAACTAAT
>NW_006206561.1:317393-347851 GCF_000334495.1 Tupaia belangeri chinensis
TCCTGCTATCAAGACTATCAGTATGTAACCAAAAAGATGCAGAAAAATCATATTTAGCTGGTTCACCTTATGAGATTTACACCTTTCCTTTTATCTGCTTCAATTGCTAATGCTCACTTAATAAACTTTAAATGTTTTCTCTCAAAAAATAGCTTCCTGAGTAATACATTTAGTTATTTAAACTAAATAAAACTATGCAAATACTGGGACTAAAGGCATTATTTTGCCTATAAATGGAAAATGAATTGAACACAACTTTAATTTATTTTTTATTCTTTCATCTTCCTTTTTTCCCTTCCTCTTTCTTCCTTCTCTACTTCCCTCTTTCTCTTCTCTCAAATTCCTTCCTTTGCCACTTCCCCCCTATCTTCCATTCTTTCCTTCCTTCCTTTCCTATACTAATGTCAAAGGCTAGTATAGAAACATGACTACATTTATCCAAAATCGTTTGCCAAATTAAGAATCAATTGAATCCTATTTGGAGATTGGTTTTATATAGAATATTGTTGCAAAGTGCCTGTCATCAGTTGACACAGTCATCACATGCTTGCTGAAAGCAACCAACTGGAGCACTTAGAGAGTAAAGTTCTTAGATTATAAGTGAACTTGACTAAATATATGATGAACAACCCACAAGGAGACTTAGTTGGTCTAGTTTAAAAAAAGATTGAAGTGGGAAGAGTAGGAATGCCATAGCTATCTTCAAATATTTTAAGAGCTGTTGTGTTGAAGAGGAATTAAGTTCATTCTGAAGGTCATAAAAATCTAGGAATAGTATGAACCATAAGAAGCTATAAGAGGAAAGAGTTTGACTAAATATAAAGACAAACTGTATTTATTTTTTTGTTATAGGGTTTATCTCTTGCCAGAGAGAAAGGGAGGGAGAAAGTGAGAAATCACACCCCACCCCCAGGGCAGGGGGGAATAGCTATTAAGTGATTTCTTCTCATCTTTTGCCTATCCAGATTTTGGGCACATTCACACACATACTCAAAGTGATTTTCAAGCCTCCAGGTCCAGGACTCCAGCCCTGCAGTAAGCCATGTGAGGTCCATGATTTTAACCTCCATGTCACCTCCCGGCCCCTAAACTTTCTAATAGTCACTGATGAAAATAGTAATACATTTTCCATTTATGAGAAAAGGATTTCTTAAATCTCCAAGTATTCAGACTTTCTCAGTTAATTTAGCAAAATGAATACAATTTTTATACAGGAAACAATTATTTGAAATCTAGCAATTGAAAATTCATCAAGTGACATCTTTAAAGGAGTTTTAAAAATTGCAGTTAACCTAGAGCTTTTTTTTTTTTTTTTTAAAGAAAGCTTTTTGTTTTAGGATAATTCTTCTTCACTTGTGCTCACTGGAGAGACAGAGAGACAGAAAGCGAAAAATCACCATCGTAGGAGGATGGCCATGCCACAATCCCTTCTCCTCCATTCTCCTCTCTGGATCTTCTTGAGCACACATGTACATGTGCCCAGCATGAATTTTAAGCCATTGGACCTAGGACTCAAATTGCAGTTAACGACAAGGAAGTCCAGTAACGTAACCATTACACCATCTACCTAGAACTCTTAACTCTTAATGAAAGTATTCTCAAAATGAAGGTAAATTATACATTAGTAAAAAGGTAAAATAAAGATATTTTGAGATGAACAAAATATGATGGAATTTAGCATCTATAAACCTGCACTAAAAGAAATGTGTGGAAAATTCTTCAAGAAATAGGAAAATATTCCCAGATGAAAGGTTGGAAGTGCAGAAGAAATGATGAGCACAAGAAAGGATATATAGTTGAATAAATATAAAGGAATATTGATTCTTTAATATTAATTTCTTGTGAGGTTTAATGACATATGAAGAGAAAGTAGAGCAATAGCATAAATGACATAAGAAAATAAGAAAAGTTAAAGTATTTTAGTTCTTCACAATATCTTGGAAGTGGTAAAAAAGTATTGATTTATAGTAGATTCTAACTAGTCAAGAATGGATGCTAGAGTAATCACTGAAAAATACTAAATATATGTGTGACTACCAAGTTAAAAGTTAAAGGAAATGGAATAATAAATTATAGCAATTAAAAAAAAAAAAACACTGATGTAATGCAAAAGAAAAAAGATGGGAACCAGCAGTTAGCATAATGGCTATGTCACTGGACTCCCACACAGTCGACCGCGGTTTGCATCCTGGACCCGGTGGCTTAAAACTCACGCCGGGTGCATGTGCGTGCGTGCCCAAGATCCCGAGAGGAGAATGGAGGAGAAGGGATTGTGGCGTGACCATCCCCCCTGGGGGGTGATTTTTCGCTTTCTGTCTCTATGTCTCTCTCTGTCTGTCTGGCGAGTGCACGTGCCCTATAGTGAAAATCTCTCCAAAAAAAAAAAGAAAAAGAAAAAAAGAAAGAAAAAAAAGAAAAGAAAAAAAGAAAAAAGAGAGAAAAAATAGAAATAAAACCCAGAAAAAGTAGATGATTGATTTAAATCCATTTGTATGAATAATTACATTAAAGGCAAGTGGACTAACTACTCCAAATTAATGATGAAGATGATCAAATTGGATAAGAAACAAAGCAAAACAAGAGCAACAACAACAGAAAACTACATACTGCTTATAAGAGCTACAACTTAAGTAAGAGGAGACAGAAAGTTTGGAAGTGAAGGTCCAGGGCTGGCCCCATGGGGTATAGATCTCACATAGCTGACTACAATTTGATATCAATTTTGGCCTCAGCAGCTTGAAAAACACATTGGACATGTGTGTGCGGGCATGCCCCAAATCTTGACAAGATGAAGAACTATAGACGGGACTGCAATGTGATCATGCCCTATTGAGGAGTACTTTCTCTCTCTCCCCATCTCCCTCTCCTCTCCTCTCCTCTCCTCTCCTCTCCCTGTCTATCTTTGAGCACATGCACCCTCTGGCAATTAAAAAAAGGAAAAAGAAAGTATGGACCACCTAATGGCATGATGGTTAAGGTACTTGGATCTCATATGACTGACTGCACAGCTGAATCCTAGACCTGGAAGCTTGAAATGTAGAGGCATGCTCAAAATCCTGAAAGGCAGAAGAAATGGAGAAGAAAGCATTGTGGCAATGACCATCCCCCACAGGGAGTACTTTCTCACTTCTCTCTCTGTTTCTCTGTTTCTGTCTCTCTCCAAAAAAGAAAACATTTCTAAAAAAGAAAACATTGACATAACTCTCTGTGTGAGAAAATAGAGGGGAATAAAAGAGTCAGATAATGGCATGGTGGTGGTGCAACTGAACAGCATGGAAAAGATCCTAGTTTTGAGACCTGGGACCTCCCTGAGCATACTGGGTACACATGTGCATGCCTCTGAATAGGCCTGGCTGAAAGTGGGCATGGATTGTGGCATGGGGACTTTGTTTCGGGTGCCTATATCTCTATCTGTCTGTCTAGGAGGAAATAAATAAACTTTACAAATTAGGATAAATAAGATTATAGAACACCCGAGTGAACAAATGGCAACATTAAATGAAATGTTTAGGCAAGTTACACTGAAAAATTATGGAATACACCCCCCCCCTTTTTAAAAGTTCTCACGAATATTTACCAAAATAGATCTTATCCTGGGCCATATGGTAAATCTTAATGAATTCCAAAGGACTTAAATCATAAGAACCTTCTTTAATATAGTCAAATTAATCTGATAAATTGCAAAATGTTTGATCATTAGTCAAAACATTATAAATAAAGCATAAACAAAAAACATACAAGAAATTAGAAAAATTTAAAAACTGAATTCATCAGGAAAATATGAATTCTTTCATGTTGATAAGAAAAAGAGTAAAAATTCAGTTAAAAACAAGTCAAAGAGGGCCATCAAGTGGTGTGGTGGTTAAGGCTCTGTACTCCCACATGGTTTACCATGGCTTAGGTTCCAGACCTGGTGACTTAAAAAAAATAGCACCAGGCACATGTGCATGGATGCCCGAAATCCTGAGAGGAGAATGGAGGAGAAGGGATTGGGTGTGTGGCCATCCCTACTGTTGGGGTGTGTGATTTCTCACTTTCTTCCTTGCTTGTACCCCCCAGCAAATGCACATGCCCTACATCAAAAAACTTTGAAAAGCATAAACGAGTTAAGGATTTGAAAAGATGCTTTACAAAATAGAATGTCACATGAGCAGTAACCATATGAAAAGGTGTTCAGTAGTATTAGTTATTGGCTAAATATGTATTAATACCACAGTAAGCTACTACATACATACCAGAATAGATAACATTTGAAAGACTAGTAATACAGATTTTTTGAAAAATGCTGAACAGCTAGAATTCACTCACATATTGTGAATAGAAATGTAAATTGGTATAACCATTTTGGAAAAACTTTCCAAAATTTTTTTTTACAGTCATATGCATAATCTATGGCCCAGCAGTTTTACTCCTAGCCAAGAGAAGTAAGTGTATAAAATGCGCCAAAAATTAGCAACAGAAAGGTCCATGGCAAGTTTATTCATAATAGCCAAAATTTGGTTCAACAAATAATTAATAAAGTGCAGTATATTTGTCCAGTAGAATACTACACAGCAGAGGCCAGCAGGTGGCATAGTGGTTAAGGAATTGGACTCTCACATGGCAACTGTGGTTCAAGTCCTAGACCTAACAGCTTGAAAATAATACCAGGTACACACATGCCCCAAATTCCAGGAGGGAACAGAGGAGAAGGAATTATGGCATGGCCAGCCCCCTGGGGGATGATTGCTTACTTTCCCTTTCACTGTCTCTCTGATGACACGTGAGCTATGGCAAAAACCTTAAAGAATACTGCATAGCAATGAAAAAGGGTAATGTATACAGAACTACATAGATGAGTCTCCCAGGCATAAAATATAGAGCAAAAGAAGCCAGAGATGAAAGAGTGCATTCTGTATGTTTGCATGACATTCAACACAGATAAATTTAATCTTTGTAATGGAAATAAGGATAGTGGTCACCTTAGGAGAATACTAATTCAAAAAGGGCACAATGGAGCCTTCTGTAATGCTGGTAATATTGTATGTTATCTTGTTGCTGGTAATTACATGCATCACTATCTTTAACTGTTTATCCATCTACCTATCCTACCATCTATGAAGCTGTAACACTTAAAATGTATACATTTTTATGAATACCTGCTCAGTAAAGTTTAACAACAACAACAAAATCTTAGCAAGACTCAAACAATGGAAGGAAGAGAAGTGCAGATAAAGCAATGGAGAGACAGAAAAGAAATGAGAACATTCGTCTGGATATATATTTGGTTGTTGGGAAAGTTGGGACACATTTTTACATAGAAAAGCAGGAAAGTGCATCGTGACTTTCCCAACAGACTAATATATTCACATGGCAAGGATAAATGCCTTTTTTAAATGAACAATGGAATCCAGTAGACTGTTTCTGATAGAAAGAGAATGAAAAACTGCCTTTAGGTTAACAGGGAATGTGGTGACTTTATCTATGAGCACAATCAGGCTTTGCATTTTAGAGGGATATAATTGAAAACATTGCATCCCCCAAAGGTGGAAAACAAATGTCTCTCTGTATTATACACTTTCAATGTGTGCGTATCATCTTTGCTTCTTTTCTAAGAAACTCTTTCTAGGTTTTAACATAGCAATGTAAGTAACTTTTTTCTCCATCTGGTCCTAAACCATCCTATTCCTCCATTCTGACCTTTCTCTCTTCCCAGTTATCTTACAGCTTTGTATTGGTAAACTAGATTCTGTCATCTAACACCCTGGACTGTGAGAGTGATGTAAATCCTCTGTAAATCACACGTAAAGTTTTCTTCACTTTTTAGGTTGAATGCTATGGAGTTGTCAGCAAGAGTGTAAAAGTTAAAGTCTACAGTGCTTTTGAAGTAAGTCATAGAAAATAAAAATGTGTCAACTCTGTTTCACTAGAATATTGAAATGGCAGTAAAAGAGAAAAAGATTGACATCTTTTTTATTTTTATTACCTTTGGGGTCTAAAATGTTCTCTGTTAACATTATTACATAGGAAAGAGCCAGAATACCAGATGAAGCAAAACAATAAACTTCCCCTTGATAAAAATATGTAACAATTTTCTAGTGTATTGAAAGGTGAAAGAGAAGAGTTTAAAAAACTTAGTTGCTCATATTCTTCCCATATCAAAGAAGATTATTAATTTCTCATTAGATTTCTGGTGTTATAATATTCAGTAAGAGCAACCTAACTCTGCAAAAGAAGATTTCCAAGGTCATATTTGGTCCTTGGTGAAAATGAGACTAGAAACTCCTCTATTTGATTCTTGCCTACAAACATGATTGTTTAAAAAAAAATCTTAGGAAAGCTCTCAGATTGACTGGGTTCCAAAGGAGAACTTTGCCAAACTAAGTCACTAACCATCAGGAGTGAAGTCACTTCACCAGGTGTAGCCCATCCTCCCATCCTCCCAGTTCCCAGAATTGTAGAATGGGTTATCTCATAGCCCCGAGACGAAATGCAGATGTCTACCCCTATTTTCAAGGCAAGAATCTGAAACACTGAAATATGTAAATGAGTGTCCCCAACTGAGCTGAGCCAGCAGCTCTAAAAATTGCTTGAAGAAACAGGAGATGGCAAAGCAGTTATATCACTGGATTCCCACATGGTCGACTACAGTTCAAGTCCCAACCTGGTGTTTTAACACTCACGCAGGACTGTTGTGTATGTGTGCCCAGTATCCTGAGAGGGGAGAGGAGGAGAAGGGATTTTGGTGTGGCCATCCCCTCTAGGGGTTGATTTCTCACTTTCTGTCTCTCTGTGTGTCTCTGGTGAGCACATGTGACCCATAGCAAAAATTATCTCTTGAAAAAATATATTTTGAATGGAAAACTGGCCTAAAATCTTACCTAGAAACAATTACTGTAATACTTGATATTAAGAGCTTCTTACTGAATTCTATACCCGATGAAGCTGCTTCTCGAGTCAGAAAAAAAAGACCTACGGCTGTTTAGAAAGTCTCTATTCTTTCCGTGACCTGTGTTGATTTGTGGCAGTAATGACTTCTGATTTCACTTCTATAGTACTGTCCTAGGTAGTAATACCAGAAAAGACCATTTTAGGACTCCAGAAGAAAATTTGTGTACATTTGTCAAAAGTCCAGTACTTAAACAATTAGCAAGTTAGGTATCAACTACAGGATTTTTCATAGTCTGACACCTCCTGCATTTTCAACTGAACTTCTGATATTATCTATTATAACATATACTAACTCTATCAATACCTTTTTTTAAATTTTTGACTGACCACTTCAGGAGAATAGAGTGTGTTCGTAATCAGGCTTGGATTTTAGGTTTGGCTTCCTGCAAGTTTCCTTGGTTCTTTTCCAAGACCAGAGATCACATCCCAGCCAGATAAGAAGGAATTATGAAAAGTTTATGAAAAAATAGAATTAGGGACCAGCAGTTAGTGTAACGGCTATGTCGCTAGACTCCCATGTAGTCGACCGCGGTTCGAGTCCTGGACCTGGTGGCTTAAAACTCACGCTGGACGTGTGTGCGTGTGTGCCCAAGATCCCAAGAGAAGAATGGAGGAGAAGGGATTGCAGTGTGGCCATCCCCCCTGGGGGGTGATTTCCCACTTTCTGTCTCTCTGTCTCTCTCTGTCTGTCCGGTGAGTGCACGTACCCTATAGCAAAAACTTCTTTAAAAAAAAAATAGAATTAAAGTGCAAGTTTATTTTGGTACCCCCAAAATGTGAAATTTGTGCATAGTTGATTCATAATATCCATTTTTAATGAATTTTTTGGAGACCCTTCATATAAAGCTAATGTGAGGAACTGAAAGACCATGTGTCTACTGTATGTAAACTCATTCATTAACAAATAATGATTAAACATCTGCAATAACTATAACATATTGCCCCCAAAAGCAAACCAATGAAATGGGGAAAGAA
The DNA here is from genome assembly GCF_000334495.1 of Tupaia belangeri chinensis. Taxonomy (NCBI): domain Eukaryota; kingdom Metazoa; phylum Chordata; class Mammalia; order Scandentia; family Tupaiidae; genus Tupaia; species Tupaia belangeri. Next base: position 325,299 of record NW_006206561.1, read on the forward strand.
GCTGAAAAGCTATTTTCTATTTATGGTGGACCAATAGGGTTATATTAACATGTGATATTTAAGACCCTTTAACATTTAGAAAGTTTAATGGCAAATGAGATTTTGCATCTATTTTATGCCTTAGCACTTGACTTCTGCAACCTGAGATCTTCACTTCCATAGTTAACAATGTTCTCAAATTTGCTTTTTAAAATACACAAAAGAAAACATTATCATTTATACCATGGGGATCATTAGATTTAGGTTTATGACCAGTAATTCTTGATATTTAGGAAGGCAAAATGGATTAAATTTAACAGAAACAAAACTTCAGTTGAATATACTACTGTTTTAGAAAGCTCACTGGACTGGAGTCTGGAACCCTAGATACTGCTCTTGACTGGTATTAACTTTTTACTGTTTTTCAGACTTATTTTTAAAGTGATGGTGTCCTTTGAATTAACTAGCATATGGAGCTTGACTCCTAAGGAACTTCAGAAAACTTTAGAGACTTTAATGGACATGGTCTGAAAAAAACTAGACTACTAGAAAGGAGCTAAATGGATGATTGGAAATGAAGAGACTGATATGTTTGTAAGTGGAAGAAAATTAAATATTAGAAATTAATTTACTATATTTACTTATATCAAATACAAATAAATTTCAGGCATAACATTTCATGATAAAATAAGTTAAAGAGACATACACTGTAGGATACCAAACTGGACGACTCTTAATGGCACACTTCAGACTTTCTTGGCTTCGCAAGTCTCTGGGAACTCTTGAATATTTTTTCTGCCATTGCTGATTTTGTAAGGACTAACTCTTAGCCCAGACCAACTTTACTGCGACCTTGCTTTGCATCTGTTCTGAGTGACTCAGATCTCTTGCCCTGAGACTGCCCTTTTGACAATGAAGTATACAGTGCCCTGGGACTTGTTCAGGACCCTTTTCTATATAGACTAGCAGTGTTAGGTAAGTAATACTCCATGGGGAAATCTGACCAATGAAAACTGTGCTTGCAGACTTCTCTTCTGCTAGATTTACTTTTCTAAGTCATAGTAGTTGTTACAGATTTTATGTAAATGGTCGCTAGAAATCAATCAATTACTTGTGCTTGATACCAAGCAGTGGTCAGCTCAGGATCATACTCTCCTATTAACTACTTTTTTCCTTACTTCTACTACCCTGAAATTGTACTACCAGGTATTATTAGAGGCACATAAGATTGTTGCCTTAGACCATGCTTTCTAGACATACTGGACCATTTACCTATATTTTAAAAACACAAAAGTATTTATTCTTATCAGAAATTATTCAAACATGCATGTAACAGTGGCATAGTAATGTTAGAATAGTGGGTAGCCCAGGTAAGGAAGAATAGGGGGATGTCTTGACTGGATTTGTAATATGTATTAAAAAAAAAAAAGAGAGAGAGAGAAAGATCTTAAGTAAATATGGTAACATTTTGCTTATATCTGTAAAATTTGAGTTTTGGGCATATTTTACTTTTGGTAGATTTTGTTTTTATTAAAGAGATCATTCGACTCTGTACTCTCTAAGTTTCATTCCAAATCTGATTTTATTTTCCTGATAAAAGAACTTTTAAAAATGATATGTACAATACTATAAAATTCACCCATGTGTTTTAAAATTTTGCCATTTGGCACATGTACTTGCCAGAAACAGGGATGGGAGGAGTAAGAAATCACCCCTCCAGGCATTTTACCACCCACCCCAGGGGGATGGCCATGCTATAATACCTTCTCCTCCATTCTCTTCTCAAGAATTTGGGCATGTACATATATGCAGCCAGAGTGTTTTTCAAGTCACCGTGTCTTAGATTTGAACCATTCAATTACCCATGTAGGATCCAGCCACCTTAACCTCCATGACATCTACTGGCTCCAATTCACCCTCTTAACATATATAATTCAGTGGATTTTAATATATTCCCAATGTTGTACAATCATCAGCACTTTCTGCACTTTCTAATTTTCAAACATTTTTATTACCTCAAAAATAAACATATTAACAGTCATTTCTCATATCTAGCTCCTCACTCCCACCCCCTGGCAACCACTACTCTACCCTTTGTCTCCATGAATTTGCCTATTTTAGGTATTTCAAATAAATGTAGTTATACAATATGTGGTCTTGTGTGTCTAGCTTCTTTCACTTAGCATAATATTTTCAAGATTCATCTATGTTGTAGCACATATGGCATTTATTTATAGCAAAATAATATATTATTGTATAGATATACTACATATTGTATATCCACTTTTGAGTGGCTATACATTCAGGTTTTTTCCACTTTTTGGCTATTATGACTAATACTGCTATGAATGGTCTTGTATAATTTATTTTATACACTTATATTTTTATTTCTATTGGGTAGTATATGCCTAGGAGTAGAACTGTTGAGTAATATAGTAACTCTATGTTTAACTATTTGAGGAACTGTCAAACTGTTTCCCAAATGACTGTATCATTTTACATTCTCATCAGTAATGTATGAGGATTTCAATTCCTCTATAATTTCATGAACACTGTAAAAGTAGTTTTAATTATACCCATCCTGGTGTTATATAGGAGAGTGGGAAGGCTTCATTTGTTTTTACTGTTTGTTTTTATATTTCCATATTGATTAACGATGTTGAGTGTCTTTTTCATGTGCTTATATGAGATAGGTATATTCAAATCCTTAGCCAAAATAAAATTTTTTTTTAATTGCTGGGTTGTAAAGGGTTCTTTATATATTCTGGATATGCTTTCCTTATCAGATTAAAGATTCATAAACATTTTATTCCATTCTCTGAGTTATCTTTTCTCTTTCTTGATAGTTTCCTTTGAAGCACAAAATGTTTTAATTTTGATGATGTCTGATTTATCTACTTTATCTTTGGTTGCTTATGCTTTTGGGTCATAGCTGAGAAAATCTAATACAAAAACCATGAAGGTTTATTCCTACACTTTTTAAAAAAATTTATAATTTTAGTTTACTTTAGCTTTTATGTATTTTAAATTAATTTTTTTATATATGGTGTGAGCTAGGTGTCCAAATCCATTATTTTGCATATGGATATCCACTTGTCCAAGCAATTTTTTGAGAAGTTTTTGCTATAGAGCATGTGCATTCTTCTCTATACTCCTTTTGGGATCTTGGGCATGCACACACATGCACCTGGCATGAATTTAAGCCACTGGGTCCAGGACTCAAACCATGGTTGACTACATGAGAGTCCAGCAACATAGCCATTACACCAACTGCTAATCCCCGTCCTAGCAATTTTTAAAAGATGCTGTTCTTTCCTTCATTAAATAGTCTTACCAGTTTTGTCTAAAATCAATTGGCCATAGAGGTATGGGTTAATTTCTGGAGTCTCAATTCTATTCATTGATCTCTGTGTCTATTCTTATGTCAGTACCATACTGGTTTGATTACAGTAGCTTTGCAATAAGTTTTGATATGGGAAAATTTTTTCAAGGCTATCAAGAGTGAAATTCTTTTCTCTTCTTTTTTTTAGAGAACTTTTGTATTACAGGGCATACACGCTCTCCAGAAAGACAGAGAGACAGAAAGCGAGAAATCACCCCCTGGGGGGATGGCCACACTACAACCCCTTCTCATCCATTCTCCTTTCAGGATCTTGGGCACACACACACATGCACCCAGCGTGAGTTTAAGCCACTAGGTCCAGGACTTGAACTGTAGTCAACTACATGGCAGTACAACAACATAGCCATTACACCATCTGCTGGTCTGGAGTAAAATTATTTTCTTAATTTTCTTTTTGGATTTTGTATTGCTAATGTATAGAAATACATTTGGTTTTTGTGTCTCAATCTTATACCTTACAACTTTGCTGAACATCTTTGTTTGTTCTAAAAGTTCTCAGTGGATTTCATTATTTAACATTTCTGGCCTCCATGGATTATGAGGAGAAATCAACTGTTAATGTTAATGGGCATCATTTGTATATGGTGTGTTGCTTATCTCTCATTGTTTTCAAGAGTCTGTCTTTGGCTTTGCTTTTTAACAGTTTGCTTATAATATATCTAGATCTCATTGAATCTGTTTTACTTAGAGTTCATCAAGCTTCTTGGATATGTAGCTTAGAGATTTCCATCAAATTTTCCAAGTTTTTGGCCATTCTTTTTTTTTTAAAGGGAGATTTTTGCTATTGGGCTCATGCCCTCACTGGAGAGATAGAGAGAGACATAGAGACAGAAAGTGAGTAATCACCCCCCAGGAAAATGACCATGCCATAATCCCTTCTTCTCCATTCTCCTTTCATGATTTGGGGCATACATGCACAGGAGCCTGGCATGCGTTTTAATCCATTGTTTTCAGGGCTCTAACTGTCATCAACTACATGGGAGTAGAGCAAGGTAACCATTATACCATCTGCTGGTCCCCATTATTTCTTTTATTAAGAAATGTTTATTTGGGTCTAGCAGGTGGCATGGAAATTAAAGCAGCTCTGTCCCACATGGCCAGCTGTGTGGTTTGAGTTCTTGTCCCAGTAACTTGAAAATCGTGCTGGGTACATGTGCATGTGTACCCAAAATCCTGAGAAGAGACTGAAGAAGAAGGGATTGCAATGTGGCCATCCCCCCATGGGATTTCTTTCTTTCTCTTTCTCTCTCTCTCTTTGGTGAGAGCATGTGCCTTACAGTGAGAAAAAAACTTTATTTATGGACCTGTCCAATGGCCTAGTGGTTAAGGGTGCTGAATACCATGTGGCTGATCATGGTTTGAGTTCCAGTCCCAGCAACTTGAAAAACATGCCAGGTGCATGTGCGTGCCTTCCCAATATTCTGATGAGATGGAGAAATGGATGAAAAGGATTGCAGTGTGATTATTCCCTACTGGGACAGGAGGTGCGCTCTCTCTCTCTCTCTCTCTCTCTCTCTCTCTCTTGTGAGTGTATGTTACTTATGAAAGTTAAAAACACTATACATTCAGGTTTTTTCCACTTTTTGGCTATTATGACTAATACTGCTATGAATGGTCTTGTATAATTTATTTTATACACTTATATTTTTATTTCTATTGGGTAGTATATGCCTAGGAGTAGAACTGTTGAGTAATATAGTAACTCTATGTTTAACTATTTGAGGAACTGTCAAACTGTTTCCCAAATGACTGTATCATTTTACATTCTCATCAGTAATGTATGAGGATTTCAATTCCTCTATAATTTCATGAACACTGTAAAAGTAGTTTTAATTATACCCATCCTGGTGTTTTATAGGAGAGTGGGAAGGCTTCATTTGTTTTTACTGTTTGTTTTTATATTTCCATATTGATTAACGATGTTGAGTGTCTTTTTCATGTGCTTATATGAGATAGGTATATTCAAATCCTTAGCCAAAATAAAATTTTTTTTTAATTGCTGGGTTGTAAAGGGTTCTTTATATATTCTGGATATGCTTTCCTTATCAGATTAAAGATTCATAAACATTTTATTCCATTCTCTGAGTTATCTTTTCTCTTTCTTGATAGTTTCCTTTGAAGCACAAAATGTTTTAATTTTGATGATGTCTGATTTATCTACTTTATCTTTGGTTGCTTATGCTTTTGGGTCATAGCTGAGAAAATCTAATACAAAAACCATGAAGGTTTATTCCTACACTTTTTAAAAAAATTTATAATTTTAGTTTACTTTAGCTTTTATGTATTTTAAATTAATTTTTTTATATATGGTGTGAGCTAGGTGTCCAAATCCATTATTTTGCATATGGATATCCACTTGTCCAAGCAATTTTTTGAGAAGTTTTTGCTATAGAGTTTGTGCATTCTTCTCTATACTCCTTTTGGGATCTTGGGCATGCACACACATGCACCTGGCATGAATTTAAGCCACTGGGTCCAGGACTCAAACCATGGTTGACTACATGAGAGTCCAGCAACATAGCCATTACACCAACTGCTAATCCCCGTCCTAGCAATTTTTAAAAGATGCTGTTCTTTCCTTCATTAAATAGTCTTACCAGTTTTGTCTAAAATCAATTGGCCATAGAGGTATGGGTTAATTTCTGGAGTCTCAATTCTATTCATTGATCTCTGTGTCTATTCTTATGTCAGTACCATACTGGTTTGATTACAGTAGCTTTGCAATAAGTTTTGATATGGGAAAATTTTTTCAAGGCTATCAAGAGTGAAATTCTTTTCTCTTCTTTTTTTTAGAGAACTTTTGTATTACAGGGCATACACGCTCTCCAGAAAGACAGAGAGACAGAAAGCGAGAAATCACCCCCTGGGGGGATGGCCACACTACAACCCCTTCTCATCCATTCTCCTTTCAGGATCTTGGGCACACACACACATGCACCCAGCGTGAGTTTAAGCCACTAGGTCCAGGACTTGAACTGTAGTCAACTACATGGCAGTACAACAACATAGCCATTACACCATCTGCTGGTCTGGAGTAAAATTATTTTCTTAATTTTCTTTTTGGATTTTGTATTGCTAATGTATAGAAATACATTTGGTTTTTGTGTCTCAATCTTATACCTTACAACTTTGCTGAACATCTTTGTTTGTTCTAAAAGTTCTCAGTGGATTTCATTATTTAACATTTCTGGCCTCCATGGATTATGAGGAGAAATCAACTGTTAATGTTAATGGGCATCATTTGTATATGGTGTGTTGCTTATCTCTCATTGTTTTCAAGAGTCTGTCTTTGGCTTTGCTTTTTAACAGTTTGCTTATAATATATCTAGATCTCATTGAATCTGTTTTACTTAGAGTTCATCAAGCTTCTTGGATATGTAGCTTAGAGATTTCCATCAAATTTTCCAAGTTTTTGGCCATTCTTTTTTTTTTAAAGGGAGATTTTTGCTATTGGGCTCATGCCCTCACTGGAGAGATAGAGAGAGACATAGAGACAGAAAGTGAGTAATCACCCCCCAGGAAAATGACCATGCCATAATCCCTTCTTCTCCATTCTCCTTTCATGATTTGGGGCATACATGCACAGGAGCCTGGCATGCGTTTTAATCCATTGTTTTCAGGGCTCTAACTGTCATCAACTACATGGGAGTAGAGCAAGGTAACCATTATACCATCTGCTGGTCCCCATTATTTCTTTTATTAAGAAATGTTTATTTGGGTCTAGCAGGTGGCATGGAAATTAAAGCAGCTCTGTCCCACATGGCCAGCTGTGTGGTTTGAGTTCTTGTCCCAGTAACTTGAAAATCGTGCTGGGTACATGTGCATGTGTACCCAAAATCCTGAGAAGAGACTGAAGAAGAAGGGATTGCAATGTGGCCATCCCCCCATGGGATTTCTTTCTTTCTCTTTCTCTCTCTCTCTTTGGTGAGAGCATGTGCCTTACAGTGAGAAAAAAACTTTATTTATGGACCTGTCCAATGGCCTAGTGGTTAAGGGTGCTGAATACCATGTGGCTGATCATGGTTTGAGTTCCAGTCCCAGCAACTTGAAAAACATGCCAGGTGCATGTGCGTGCCTTCCCAATATTCTGATGAGATGGAGAAATGGATGAAAAGGATTGCAGTGTGATTATTCCCTACTGGGACAGGAGGTGCGCTCTCTCTCTCTCTCTCTCTCTCTCTCTTGTGAGTGTATGTGCCTTCTGGAAGTTAAAAACAAGATTACAATAAAAAAAGTTTATTTTTTTTGTTAATTGAAGAATGGCCCTTGATATGGTTCATGCCACATTATGATCTCCCTGACAGTCTCACAGCCAGCCAGTATCTCAGGTATATTCATAAGTGTGCCCTGTGTATTCAAATCAACCAGTTATCCAAACCTGCGGCTTCTCATATTGCTCCAGAATTGCTCAGCATCACTCTACCGTCTGTGCCATATTGACTGAGCCTGACCATCATTTATTTATTCTTTTTGCCTCTTCCACTATCTTTCTTAGCTTTCTGAGACTCATATAATGCACACTAGTGTGTTTGACGGTATCCCACAGTTTCTATAATTTTTTTTTATTTACTTATTTTGCTAGAGGGCATGTGTGCTCATTAGAGAGAGGGAGAGAGAAAGTGAGAAAGCAATCCCCTACAGGGAAAGCCATTCTACAATCCCTTTTCCTTCATTTCTTCTTTTGGGATTTTAGGTATTCATACACATGTGCCCAGTATATATTTCAAGTCGCAAGGGCTAAGACTCAAACTGTGCCATCAGCCTTGGGTGATCCAGATGCCTTCATCACCATGCCACTGGCTGGCCTCATTCTCTTTTTTCCTCCATTTTTTTTATTGCAATAAAATATACTTAACATAAAATGTTCTTCTCAACTATTTTAAAGTATATATTAATGATATTAGATACACATAATGTTGTGCAACCATTACCACTATCTATAATTCTTTTTATTTTGTAGAAATGAAACTCTGTATCCATTAAACAGTAGCTCCTCATTGCCCTCTCCTAGTCTCTGGCAACCATCATTATACTTTTTCTTTTTTCTTCTTTATTAAATTTTGCTGTAGGGTACATGTATTTGACAGAGAGAGAGAGAGAGAGAGAGAGAGAGGGAGAGAGAGAAATGAGAGAAAGTGAGAAAGCGAGAAAGCACCCTCCAAGGAGGATGACCATTTCCATAGTCCCTTTTCCTCCATTCTCTTCTTGGGATTCTGGGCATGTAAGAACATGCGCCCAGCATCTTTCTCAAGATATTGGGTCTGGGACTTCAATCACACAGTTGGCCATGTGGGATCCAGCTGCCTTAACCACTACACCACATAGCTGGCCCAACATAATTCTACTTTCTAACTCTAACATTTTGAGTATGCTGAATACTTCATATGAATGGAATCACACAGTATTTGTCTTTTTGTGACTGGCTTATTTCATTTGGCAAAATGTTCTCAAAGTTTACCTATACAGTATACATATTCAAAAATTCTGTCAAAATTCTGTCCCCTTTTAAGGCTAAATAACATTTCATTGTTTTTCTGTACCACATTTGTTTATCCATTCATTTGTTAATATACATTTTAGTTGCTTCTGTGTTTTAGTTATTGTGAATAATGCTGTAAAGAACATGGGTGTACAGATATCTCTTTGAGATTATGCTTTCAATTATGTTGGGTCTATGCCCAGAATTAGAATTTTTGGATCATATGGTAATTATATTTTTAATTTTTAAGAAGCCATCTTACTTTTTTTCCATAGAAGTTGTACCATTTTACATTCCCACCAACAGTGCAAAACAATTCCAGTTTATCTACATGCTTGCCACATGTATCATTTTCTGTTTTCTTTTTTATAAAATTTTTGTTTTATACATTCAATCACTATACATCACTTAGCTTGTAAAGTGAATTCTCTCAACATAAATACACTTCACACCAGTCTGGTTGTAGTCATCAACAGACAATAATCCATTTCTGTGTTCCATAAATGCCTTGCCTCTTTATTGTTCTCCTTAATGTCTTTCCTCATACTCTCCTCCTTCTCTCACCCACTCCCACACTATATCCAGTATCCATAACCATTTTCCGAGCTTCTGTATCCTCTAATATTTTCGATTCCATCATAGAGTACACAGTTGGTGCATATTAAGTGGACAGACTGACTTGCTCCACTCAGCAGTAAATTTTTCATATTCTTTCAATTTCTATCAAATGCCAGGGTCTTGTTTTTTTTTTTATGGCTGAGTAGGTTCCATAGAGTGTATGTACCATATTTTTTTCAATGTATTTATCAGTTTGTGGACATTTAGGTTGGTTCTACATCTTAGCAATTGTGAATAATGCCACAATAAACATAGACGTACAAACACTTTTCCAACTGAGTATTCTCCTGTCCTTTGGGTAGATACCCAGGAGTGGAATTGCTGTATCATGTGTTAGTTCTGCTTTCTTCCCTTAATAGGCATTATAATGAGTATGAAATAGTATCTCGTAGTTTCTACTTTATTTCTCTAATGATTAGTGATGCTGAGCATTATTCATATTCTTATTAGCTATTTGTATATCCCTCTTCGGGGAAATATATATTCAAGTCCTTTGCCCATTTTTAAATTGGGATATTTTTTAGATGTTGAGTGTTAGGAGTGCTCTATATATTCTATGGCATCATTCTTTTATTATATATACGGCTTGAAAATATTTTTTTTCCATATTGAGGGTGGCAACCTTTACTCTATTGAGGTTGTTATTTGATGTATATTATTTTTAAATTATTTATAAGGAGGGGGGAGGGGGAAGTAAAGAGAGAGAGAGAGAGAGAAACACTCCCTGAGGAGATGGCCATGGCACAATCCCTTCTTCTCCATTCTCCTCTCAGTATTTTTGGGCATGTGCACAGATGCACCTGACTCACCTCTCAACTGGAACTGGGACTAAAACTGCTGTCAGGTACATGAGATCCAGCCACCTCAACCACCAGGTCACTTGCTTGCCCCTGGTATACAGTTTTTAAAAAAATCCACAAAGTCCAATTTGTCTATTTGTCCTTTGTTGCTTGTGCTTTTAGTGCCATATTCAAGAACTTATTGCCAAATCCAATAATGGAGTTTTGGCCCTATGTTTTCTTCTGAGAGTTTTCTAACTTTAGATCTTATATTTAGGTCTTTGATTCATTTGAAATTAAATTTTTATGGTGTTAAATATGGCTCCAACTTCATTTTTTAAAGGTATTTTTCCATAGGGAATGTGTGCTCACCCGAGGGAGACAGAGAGAAACAGTGAGATGAAAAGTGAGAAATCACCCCCCAGGAGGGATGGCCACACCTCAGTCCCTTCTCCTCCATCCTCCTCTTGAGATTTTGGGTATGCATGTACATGTGCCTGGCATGATTTTCAAGCCAATAGATCAGGGATTTGAGCCATGGTAAGCTGTGTGGGAGTCCAGCACCTTTAATCATCATGCCACCTGCTGGCCCTCTAACTTCATTCTTTTCCACATGGACATCCAATTTTCCCAGCACCATTTATTGAAAAAAACCTTTTTTCTCTTCATTGAATGCTCTTGGTACTCCTGTCAAAATCATTTGACCATATAAGTAAGGATTTATTAGGTCTTTGGTAAAGTCATGATGCATTTTGCATAGAAAAACATGAAAAAATACATCATGACTTTTCTGACGACCCAATATATCTGGGCTATTTATGCTGATCTGTTGTTCTAAATGTCTGTATGCCAATTCCATGCAATTCTGATCACTGTAACTTTGCAGTAAGTTTTGAAATAAAGAAGTGAGAGTTTCCATCATTGTTCCTAACTTTTGAGAGGTTTTTTTTTTCTTTTTCACTATAGGGCGTGTGCACTCGCCAGACAGACAGAGAGAGACATAGAGACAGAAGTGAGAAATCACCCCCCAGGGGGGATGGTCACGCCGCAATCCCCTCTCCTCCATTCTCCTCCTGGGATCTTGGGCACGCACGCACACGCGCCCGGCGTGAGTTCCAAGCCACCGGGTCCGGGACGCGAACCGCGGTCGACTACGTGGGAGTCCAGCGACATAGCCATTACGCCAACTTCTGGTTCCCATTGTTCCTAACTTTTAAAAATTTATTTTATGTTAATTTGTTTTGCACATTCAATCACTATACATCACTAAGCTTGTAAAGTGAATGTTCCAACATAAATACATTTCACACCAGTCCAGGTGGGGATACTATACACATTATCATCAACAAATAATAATCTATTTCTGTGTCCCATAAGTGTCTTGCTCATCTATTTTTCTCTGTCTTTCCTTACACTCTCCTCTTTCTCCCACCCTCTTCCCACACTATATCTGGTATCTATAACCAATTTTCCACATTTCTATATCCTCTAATCTTTCAGTTTCAGCCATCGAATGCTGACAGTCTGTATATATTAATTGGAGACATACAACTTCTTTCCTTCATAGCCTGGCTTGCTTCACTCAGCGATAAATCTTCCATATTCATCCACTTTCCATCAAAAGCCAGAGTTTCATTTTTTTATGGCTGAATAGTATTCCATAGAGTATATGTGCCACACTTTTTCAATCCATTCTTCTGTTCGTAGATATTTGGGTTGGTTCCATGTCTTAGCAATTGTGAGTAATGCCACAATAACCATAGATGTGCAAGTACTTTTCTGACTAAGCATTCTCCTGTCCTGTTCCCCTTTTTAAAGATCTTTTTAGCTATGTGGGGTCCCTTGAGATTTCTTCCTGACTGTTTGTTTCTGCTCCTTGCTGCATAATTTCAAATTGGTTCATCTTAAAGTTTGCTGATTCTTTTTTCTACCTACTCAAATCTTTTGTTGAACCCCTCCAGTGAATTTTTAATTTAAGTTATTGCATTTTTCAGCTCCAGAAATTCTGTCTAGTCCATTTGAACATTTATACCTTTTTATTGATTTTGTCAATTTGATAAGACATCATCTTTCTAGTTTCCTTTGGCTGAATTGTCTGATAATGCAACTTTAAAGGAGGTCACACTCATTCTGCTATCTTCAATAACTGCTAAGCTACTAATTTTCACTGATTTGGGGCTCTTGTTTTGCAATGCTACAGTAGAGCTGGGACAGGGTCATAAGAATGGGACAAAGTGCCATACAGCTTTATGTTTTTATTCAGATTTAGCCATTTTTTTGTGAATAAATCCTTCCCATATTATTGATTAATTTCTGGAGTTCTTAAAAAGTTAATTCTGGCAATTTTTTCCAGTATTGTCATTTTTTTAAATGATAAAGATGATTTGGGGGGGTTCTTACTTTGCTATTTTCTTTTATTCAGTCCCAGGGAAAACTGTTTGACTAGCAGAATTTAATTAGCAGTGTATTTTGACCAGCACACTCAATGGAATATATTAAATGATCACATTAGTAAGTTATATTTGAAGATTGGGGACTTTCTATTCCCAAAAAGAGAAAGCCCAATCTAATGATCTTTATTATCCTTTCTAGCTCTAAAATTTCCACTGATACTCGAGGACAGAATTGATACATAGCGTATGCAGCATATACTGATTTGTCCAACAAAATCATAGAATCATAATAGGTGATGAGATTTTAATAACACATATCTTCTATCAACGAAATCATATTAGTTGGTGTGAATGTTTAGAATGCCAACTCTTAATCATTTAAAAACAAATGGATGGTCCAGCAGGTGGTGTGGCGTTTAAGGCACTGGATCCCAGCAGTAAAGTTTGTATCCTGGACCCAGTTCCTTGAAAATCACACTGGGTACGTGTATGTTTACACCCAAAACCCCAAGAGTAGAGTGGAAGAGAAGAGAGTGTGGCATGGCTATCCCTTTGGGGGGTGGCTTATCACTATTCATCTCTCTTTATCTCTCTGTCTCTCTCTGACGAGCACACGTACCCTACAGCAAAAACTGAAACAACAGCAACAACATGAGCAACCAGTATTTCCTGACCATTTTATGTGTGCTTATCTCTATCAGAGAAATATTGGGTAAAAATACAAATATGACCCTTTGGTCACTATTGTGATAGAAATGTTTAGAATCTAGTTGGAGAAAAATTTCCAATTTCTGAAGCAAACCTACAAACATTCCTAGAAATAATAGCTAAGTTGCTTGAGATATACTGGATATGTTGTTGAAGTTCAGGTGTATTTCATGACATAATTCTTTTTTTTTTTTTTTTTTTTTTCTGTAGGGTGCGTGTGCTCGCCAGAAAGATAGAGACAGAAAAGCGGGATGGCCACACCGCAAATCCCTTCTCTTCCGTTTTCCTCTCGGGATCCTGGGCATACACACACACATGCCCAGCATGAGTTTAACCCACTGGGTCCAGGACTCGAACCATGGTTGACTACATGAAAATCCAGTGGCATAGCCATTACGCTAACTGCTGGTCCCATTTCATGACATAATTCTAACACGGGTTATCTCTATATTTTCAAACTATACATAGAGAAACTAATTGTATGGAAATGACTTTTTGTTCATGATTTACTTAAATCAGAATTAGTCATTTCTTGTCATTGCCTTTGAAAAATATAGTCCAGGTATCAGTTCATATCATCTTGGTGCATCAAACTCTACTGCACTGCAGTATTTAGTGTGAAGATTAGTTTGCCCTAAATTTGGCCAATCTGGGTCATACATTGGAGGCATTGTGATCTGATATACTTCAACATATGAAATATATCTTCTTAAATAATTTGAGTTCTGTACTATGTTGAAACGATCATTGCCTTCTCTGAATACATTACAGTTGATGCATCCGATGACATGAGAATATTTTTAAGACCTATAAACCTTCTGTTAGTATTAAAGCTTTACTTGTCTTTGAATTTGTACTTGACACACTATTCTGTCATTTATTTTTTAATTTATTTTTAATTGCTCATTGTGCAGGGTTCTTTGTGTCACATAAGTGCCGGGATGACCTATCTGGTACTAATGAATTTAATTTGATTGAAGACAAGTGAGTTTCATTTTTCTGTGTCTTTGCACTCTATCCTGTTTTCTGGATTTCACTGGATCAAAAATCAGCCTTGGCTTCACCTCGAACTAGCTGTGTGTGACTTCTCTGGACCTCATTGTCCTTATTTGTAAACAGAAAATTTCTACTTGGAGATCTTAATTTTAACATTTTGTGATTCTAGGGCCAGCCAGGTGGCTAAGGGTGAAGATCTTACATGGCCATCTACATGGTTTGTGTTCCAGAACTGGAAGCTTGAAAAACGCCAGATGTGTGTGTGTGTGCGTGTGCGCGCGTGCGTGCACGCGTATGCGTGCATGCATGTGTGCATATGTGTGTGTATGCATGCTCAAATTCCTGAAATAAGGGAGAAATGGAAGAGAAAGGATTGTGAGGTGATAATTTCCCATGGAAGGTGCTTTTTCCTTCTCCCTCTCTCACGGTCTCCCATTTCTCTCTGGCAAGTGCACACACCTCCAGGAATTTTTTTTTTTAAAATTTCTGGTGCTTTTTATTTAAAGAAGGTCAAAAAGAAAATCGAAAAAGTTAAGAATCTGATCAAATGTACAGTTCAAAATGTATTCTGGTATTTAACAACAAATCCAAGGAAAGAAAACTTGTTATCTTGAAATGGAAAAATAAGTTACCATTGACAAGTCTGTGGCACTAGTAAAACAGAAATATAAAATTAATACTCTTGATTATATAGATATCTCTGTGACACTCTTTTTTCAATATGTACAAAAATTCTTTCTTCATAAATTAATTTTAAAATATGTTCTATGACTAACAAAACAAACAAGGAAATCTAAGCTAAATAATTTGGCTAAATTAAAACAAGTTCATTTCACCGATTGAAAACAAAGCTAAAATATCACTATTCCTAAGCCCACCCCTCTCCCCACCTATTTAATAATTTAAATCTTACCTATTTTTGGAAGTCCACTGCAGTTTTCCTCACCTCCATAAAGCCTTTCTTGGTCATACCAGCAACCCCCAGTTATATTGTCCTAGTTTATTCTGTTGCTAATGACAGAAGACACCTGAGTCTGGGCAATTGATAAAAATAGAATTTTATTCACCTCATTGTTTAAAAGTCCAAGGTCTAGGTGTCACATCTAGTGAGAGTCTTCTGGCTCCGTTGCAATGTGATGGAGGTCAGGAGTGCATGTATTCATGTTCGTGTGTCTCTGTTCTGGACTCATTCCTTCTTCTTATAAACCCACTAGAAGTCAGTTATGGGGACCCAGAGTAATTACTTAATCCTTATCTCCACTCAGTGGCCCCACTGTTTAACACCAAAGTCCAATTAAGTTTTTACCCTCTTATGTGCATTGCAACCAAATATCAACATACGAATTTTGGGGAGATAGTCAAACCATAGCAAGTGTCTTATTTTATTTTATTTTCCTCAATTATAGTATCTCTGTCACCCTGTATTAGTCCCCCAAATACATTGCCTGGTAATTTGTATGCATAATAGAGGTTCTAGTTATGTTGAATAAAAGTTGAATGGATGAAAAGAGTTTAAAGACATTTTGAGGGCCAGTCAGTGGTGTGGTGGTTAAGGCACTGGATTCCACATGGTATACTACATGGTTTAAGTCCTGAAACTGGTGGTCTGGAAAACACCAGGAGTGTAAGTGTACATGCCTCAAATCCTGATAGGAAGTAGAGATCGAAGAGAGGTGATTGCTCATGGACATATGGCCATCCCCCACGAAGAGTGATTTCTACACCCCCCCCCCCTATCCCTTGGGTGGGCACACACACCTTCTGACAAGAGCTTAAAAGAAAAGTTGAACCTATTGTCCTAAATTCACAATTCAAAGTGTGATTGAATTTTTCCCACTTATATTTCCTAACAAAGGCACAGAATTTTATAGATATCTTTTAAAATATTAAATACAATTTGGAGTTTACCTTAAATCACTTCTCCTATAGTCTCTAAATTTTTCACCTCCATAAAATTAAGAATACTGCCTTTTTGAGTGCCCTGCCATGGAAGCATCGTTTCCCTCAACATATTCAATAGAATACAACATGATTTGATCAGCCAGTGTATGACTGACATATTATTTTCTATTACCTTATCTTAGGAAACTTGAAAAATGACATTGTCATCGCTCACGAGAATGTTTGGTTACTTGCAAACACTGGAGCCATCTCTCTAGTGTTTCATGGAAACAGATGGTAGCATTTCTACCACAAGGCATATATTCAGTCTATAGTTGTGGAAAGGAGCAAAGTCAAAAAATATTTATGTCAACATTTGGTTAGATTCCTTATAATTGACCCAGCTTGTGCAAATTCTTTGAGAATTTGAGACCAGGTGTCTTGTCAGTGCTTTATTCTCTTTCTTTGCCTGTAGAGAGAGTATATTGGAACACGATGCTTAGAAGCTCAAAATTCATCTGGCCCAGGAGACCTGAAAAAAACCTTTTAGCTTTAGTCCTCATGCTGAGCTAGCCATGTTGTTTCTCTGTCAGGTTGAGGCTGTGCCACACTTAGAGAAATTAGTTATCCTAGCAAAATTGTTTTCGCTTTCCTTTTCTGTACCAGAATGAGACTCCAGAGAATAAGCAAAGTTGATGTTGCTTGAAGAAATTTCAAAGTTCCTAACTCCCAGAGCTCAAGTAGCCATGGAAATAAGTATTGCCAAAAAATGTACTTAGACGAGATGGTAATTGGGATCTGGTTGAGGGACAGGAACTTAAACATGTGCTATGGGATATTACTCGACACAATAGGAAAGGCTTGCATTGACTTAGTATTTCAAGGAATAAAGGAAAAAATTGAGCTGCTTTGTGTGTATTCATTGGATAGGTAATAGTGATGGTGGCAAGGAGAGTGAGTTGGCACGACCTAGGCATGATTGATGGGGATAACACAAACTGACTAAATTCCTGGTAAAGGAGTTTTTAAAATAAAATAAACCGATTTGTTCTTAGATTAATTCCTACTACATTTGCTTAAGTAAACAGTAATCTTTCCCACCAGTATATCAGGAAAGCAAGGAATAATTTGCTCTTAATCTTACTAGAAAAAAAGGTGTATCATGCTCTTCAATTGCCTTATATATGAAGTCAAGGTTATACTTTGAAAAATTAATGTATCTTGTTCCTGTGACTCCCTTAGGTATGATAAGGGGTTTCATACTACTATAAATGGATTTAACAAATATGTCACTAGCATAATTCATGGAAATCATGGCATTTTTCATTGTGGTTATGACAATATGAGCTCCTTCAATAAACTCCTTATTTAGCCTTTATTTGTTTATAAGCTGACTTCTCTTGACCCAAGAGTCTAAGCTGATAGTAAGTGCTAAGCCCAAGAGGACACCCTGTAGCCACCCTGCAGGGGGCCACTTTCTGTGCTACTTGCTCATATCTATATTCCCTACCATCACTGTTCACTGGCCCACTTGGGCCCTCTCTAGCAACGTTAACCCCCAGAGCTTGGCTTGCCAATGTCAGGATGCATTCTCACTTCCAGAAATCTAGCATCGTACCTCAAGTGTCACTTGTGCAGCCCAGGCTTTCTTATTACAGTGTTTATTGCTGTCACTGCTTCATCATTTTTTATTTATCTGACTCAACTCCAGGTAGCTTTTGCTCAATCTCTGGCAGGTTGTTAACCAGCATCTGTGTTTGGGGCAGCAATCCATTCATCCATTTTGACATCCACACCTGACATCTTCATTAATGCCCAGCACAAATTTCTCAGATTCCAGATTTGTTTGGTGTCTCTGTATTCCTTCTGCATCCAGTTCTTTGCCACAAAGCATGTTTCTTGTAAATGTCACTTTTTCAGATATTTCACATGTTCTACAGTGAAAACCATATGCCTTATAGAAATGATGCCCTTTTAGGTCTGTATCCAAACATAGCTTGTCAATGACCGCTCACAAATTTTAAGTCAGCTTGTATGCTTTTACACTTTTCCTGAAATGTTTTCTTTAGGGCTTGTAAACTTCTTCCCATGTTATTGCTTACTTGCTGTACTCCTGTGTTCTTTTTTGACATTCATTACAACCACCTTACCACTGCTTTTATTGCCTTTTCAAATCATCATGCTCCACTGAGTTGATGCCTCAGGAGAGTGCTTCTTCTCTGTGTCTTTTCATTGAGTTTGGGGCTATGTCTATCACAAAAATTCTTCTACCCTGGACTTTTTGATCCTATGATCATTTCCTATGCTTAAACATTAGTGATGTTTTGAAAATCTACATTGAGGATAATATAGTTTTGTTAATTTTACATAATTAATTTAATATTTGTAATCAGGTGCTATGATTTCTTACTTAAAGATGAGTAGAGAGCCAGCCCTGTAACCTAGTGATTAAGAGAGCCAGAATTCACATGGCTGTCTGTGGTTTGAATCCCAGACTTGGCCTCTTGGAGAACATGCCTAGTGCATGTGTGTGCATGCCCAGAATCCCAAGGGGATGGAAAAGGATTGTGGCATAACCATGCCCCACTATGGGTGCTTTCTCCCTCTCTCTCTCCCTCTCCCTCTCTGTGTTTGACAAGCACACACACACCCTCTGGCAAAATGAAAGAGAAAGAAAAGGTGAGCAGGAAACCCCAGCAAAACTATATTGACAGGTAAGTAATGTGATCTGGTTTATGTGACTTCAGAGCTGTTGGTTTTCCTTGTTTACATAATTGTCACCAGTGTTGCACAACTGTTAGTAACTATTGAGTGTTCACTATGTGTTAGGCACTCTGCTAATTGCTTTATATGAAGTACAGACTGAGCATCCCTAATCTCAAAATCTCAAATCTGAAATTTTCCAAAATCTGAAACTTTTTGACTGCCAACTCATGCCACAAATGGAAAATCCCACACCTAATCTCATGTGATAAGTCACAGTAAAAATGCCATGATACAAAAATATTGTATAAAATTACCTTCAGACTATGTGTGTAAGGTACATATATGAATTTCCTGGTTAGACTAGGGTCCTGTCTCCAAGACATCCTACTATGTATATGTAAATAGTTCCAAATTCATAAAAATACAAAATATGAAACAATTCTTGTCCTATTCATTTTGAATAATAGATACTCAACCTGTATCTCATTCAATACTCACAGTAGCCCGTCAGGAGTCAAATAGTGACATAGTGGTAAAATGTGATGTTCTGTGAGGCTGACCCACATGGAAAGGTTCTGGGTTCATGTCTAGAGACCTCTTTGAGTATGCTGGGTATGTGGTGTGTGCCTGCGATCCAGGGCTAGCTGGGATTGAAGGTAGACTGCAGCATCATTACTCTGTTGGGGTGCTATCTCTCTGTGTCTGTATATCTGTCTGTCTGTCTTTCTCTTTCCCCAATGGGAAAAATAAGTAAACTTTTAAACGTAGGCTCCATTATTATCTCTGTTTTACAGATGACTGAAGAGAGAATCAAGTGGGTAAATGCCTTGTTTAGGTACATATAACCAGGATGTGATAGAGCAGTATTTGAATCTAGCCATTAAAACTGCAAAGCACAGATTTCTCTTGACCTTCATACTGTTTTGCCTTCTTATAATGATAGCTGACATTCATTGTGCACAGTGATGAACCAGGCATGCAGTATATTCAACCACCAGGTATTCTTTAGTTTATCAGCTCTTGAAGACAGGTGACATCATGATTTTTCTTTTACAGGTAAAGAAACCGAGGCTTAGAGAAACTAAGTAGTATCTTCAAAGTTATTATTCTAGTAAGTAGTAAAGATAGAATTTTAAATTCAGTCCTTAACTACGATGCCATACTATATTCATAAAGGATTAAAAACTAATACATTAACAGAGTATAAATTATGACAGTCATAAGCAAAACTTATATCTTATTCTTTCTTCTTATGGTACCTATTAAATGGAAGATATTTCAATACATCATCAATATAAATAATTGATGTATAGTTATTCCTGCGATTAAAAAAAATGATAGAAAAATCCCAAAGAGCAGAGAAACACTAACTTTATTTGTTAAGAGAGTTCATTTACCGGGACCAGCAGGTGGCTTAATGGCTATGTCACTGGACTCCCATGTAGTCGACCGTGGTTTGAGTCCCAGACCTGGTGGCTTAAACTCATGCTGGGTGCATGTGCATGTGTGCCCAAGATCTGGAGAAGAGAGTGGAGGAGAAGAGATTGCGGAGTGGCCATCCCCCCTGGGGAGATGATTTCTTGCTTTCTGTCTCTCTCTCTCTCTCTGTCTTTCTGGTGAGCACACACTCCCTATAGCAAAAACCTCTCAAAAAAAATCATGTGATGAGATTCATTTATCAAAGCATGCCAGATTATGTAGTCCAAAAGGGGCACTAAGAAGGCATGCAATACAGTATGGTGGATACCCTTAGGAAGAGTGAATATATAGAAATGTGTATTACAGTGGGAATAGCAGCATAGCAAAAGAAAGTATGAAGGAAGGAGTTGCATTATTTCCATAGCCCTTTGCCTCCTTCCCCCCATTTGAAAACAGTCAGTGATCTCCTAAGATCTATCTCCGTCTGCTTATTTGTTGAGGAGCGATTGTTCCATTGAAGATACAGGGTGTTTGATTGGAGAAGGTAAGAGTGATGATTTAGGAGTATGAGCTAATATCCAAAGGCAGGCCAAGTTAGACTTCCACAGTGGGGGGCCTGAAGGCCCTGGGTAGATGAGTAATACATGGCATTAATTGTGAAAAGGCCACTGGAAGGTAAGAAAATACTCAGATGCTGATTTTCTCTACTTCAGAACTTTGACCTTAATTTTATAAGTTATTTATTTATTTATTGAAAAGTTTTTGCCATAGAGCATGTGCACTCACTAGAGAGAAACAGAAGTAGACAGTGACAGGGAAGTGGGAAATCATTCCCCTCCCCCCTCAGAGAGGATGGCCACACTGCAATCCCTTTCCTTGGGATTTTGGGCATGCATGCACACTCGCCTGGTGTGATTTTCAAGCTTCCAGGTCCAGGATTCAAACCATGGTCAGCCATGTAGGAGAACAGCACCTTAACTAGCAAGCCATCTGCTGGTCCCTTAGATTATTTATTTTTATTTCTGAAAATTTTTACATTATTTCAAAAAGAAAAGAAAATACCTTAATTTTCATACAAGAGTTTAGGTTGGTAAATTTCTGCTTCTCCACATACTGGTGTTAGCAGGGATTTAGAATTTACTGCCAGGCTTCTCTTGGAATCTTCTTCAACTGGCACAGCCCTAGAAATGCTAACTTTGAAAAATGGCACTTGGCTGGCAGCTCCTGACACAACCACTCTTGAATTTTCACTAACGTTCCTATAAAGACATAGAAAAATGATGAGCACTCACAACAATACTGATCATTTAAATTGACAAATTATTGCTAAAACTAGAGAGAAATTTCCCCTAGCTAAAATTTCCCCTAGGAAGAAATGGACTGAAAAGTTCTATCAGTGAAACACTCATGCTTCTAGAAATTTGATAAGCCAATGCATTGAACATAGGTAGAAAAACTCAGCTTTGCTTCCATACAGTCTAAATCCTGGTTCCAAAACACAAATTCTGAACCCAGCAAAATGAAGAATAGTTGTCCTATTGCACAGAAGGTACATTTTTAAGTGGCTAGAAGGCTGGATTCTGCTCTCTAAAATACAAAGAGAATTGAGAAATTGAAAATTTCATTTGTGAAAGAAATGAAGTTAAAGTATGAGCTTATTTTGGTGCAAAACAGTTTTGAAATCCACAAAGTTTTTTCATAACATGAATTTTCCATGAATTTTTAAAAGACTCCTTATAGAAAACAATTAGGAAAAGTAGGCAACGGGAATGGCTTTGGTATTTCAAATATGAAGCAGTGGTGAATTGAATTTTCAAATGTCAGTCACTACAAACACTTTGCTGTAGGTGGGAGCAGAGAAAAGAAGAACCTTGGTAGGAATGTATTCCAGGAATTCTAGTTTTTCATGAATTCCATCAATTTAGATTATCAGGAAGGTAGGCAGTTAGGTCAGGAAACAACCCAATCTTAGTCCAAAAGAGATACATTAGATAAAATCAATTTGGTCACTGAGAGTGACAGTTGAGAATAAGAAGTCTGTGTATCAGGAAAATTAAACACAGACACATGGAAATAAGAATCCAAAAACTAAGAAAGTGGCCAACTTAATCATAGGGACAAGTCTGGAGTTGAATATTATATCTCAGAATTTAATCAGGAAAATTGAACCAGAAGAGAAGATAAAAGTACAT
>NW_006206561.1:348255-377639 GCF_000334495.1 Tupaia belangeri chinensis
TAAAGTTAGACTTGTGTTCATGGAAATGTGTGTGTCACCTGTGTTTGCTATGAGGGTATTTGGATTGATTAGGGTCTTTGGTGATTCAGTAAAATGTGGGGGGAAAACGGTATAGGAAGCAAACATAGATACCAGAGACAGTGAGGGAGGAGAGTGGGAGATGGCAGAGGGTAAGAGAGAGGGAATCAAGGATGGGGGGGTGAAGCAAAACATACAGAAAACAAGAAATGGAAGATCATTTGCTGACAATAACATGTTTGTTGATGTGCTTGATTGAGACAATATACAGTGCACTCTGGATGGAAAATCTCATTTTGTATGCTGTAATGATGTACAATGAATGAATGCAAATAAATAAATTAAGAAAAAAAGAAGTCTGTGTATCAACCCATTGACCAGCTGTTTAACTAAGAAAAGCATTTATCTAACACAAAGTTTGAGCTTAGCCTGAGACAATTGTTGTATCCTAACTATTGGCAAACATAGAATCAAGATAGATAGCAACTCCTTTAGAAATAAGTAATGGAAGAAAAAACAATGTGTAACATATAGAAAAATCTGCTAATAGGCTAAAGGCAAAATTATTCTGTAGACTCAAAGAAAACGCATTTCTGAAAATGAGTTTTTCTAGGAATCAGAAAAATATTCTATTTTTTGTTATTTTAGCTAAAATGCAAGATGACATAGCTTTTCTGAAAAAGCAACAGAATGTAAAATGGCAGGTTTTCAAAACCTTTTCTGAAGTCATGGAAAACTTTTAAAATCTGATGAAAATCCTGGATCTTTTTCTCATATAAAACAAATTTGTAAATTTACTAACAATATTTTTTTGCATTTAGTTTCTGAAGTTTTACATACCCTCTGAAGTCTGTCTATGATCTTCATTTTAAGAACCTCGGCCATAATCAAAGAACAAATGAAAATGACAAGACAATAGAATGAGACTATTAAAAAATGGAAGATAATCAAAATAAGAAAAGATTACAGTAAATTAAAACTCAGCCACAGATTTGTATTATCATTGGAGTCTGTGGAGACCAGAATTGACAGTGCTGAAAATCAAATCAGTGAGAATGTCTCATACACTTGAAAAATAATCTCAGTGGTGAAAAAGACAAAGATGACTCATGAGACAGATGATGGTAAACTTGAAGAATGGATATTCAGTCTAATAATTTTAAGTGTTCCTAAGGAAGAAATAAAAACAATTAAAATGAAAATGATGTACTGCTTTATACACACACATGCACACACACGCACTCACACACATGCAAACACACACACACTCACACACACATACACTCTCTCTCTCCCCCTCGTTTAACGACCGACCTGTTTGATGACTACTTAGTTCTCCAGCAAGGGAAATCTCCTTTCTCAATCTTTGTCTTGTTTCTGTAGTTGGTTAGTATTCACTACAAGAAGCATTCACAATCACTCCAGGCTGTATATTTTGTTTATAAATTTGTACTTTATTGTGTACCTTAGTAGTATCCTGGATTTATATAATTTTGTTGTGGTGTGTCTTGTTGTTTTCTGGTGCTTATCAAATATGTGCTTTTTATATGGATAGAATTACATTATTCTAATGGGGTGCCATGTGATATCTATTGAAAAGTACATGCCCCATGGTGCCACAACACACTACAAGACACACACTACAAGACATCTGCCTTTAGGCACCTCGTTTATTGGTCAATTTGCTTAGTGACCTAGTAGTAGGAGCAGAACTGGATCATGAAGTGAGGAGCGCCTGTATATGGAGAAAGAAAAATTCCTGAGTTGTAAAATGACACGAGTAGGCTTATTACAGTCTCTCATTTATATGGAAAAACAAAAAGTTTCATAGTTTCTAAAGATTTTTATTTTTAAATAATAGATTTTTCTGTCCAGTGGCATCTTTGTACATAATCACAGCTTTGTTTGGCATACAGATATAGATAATATATCTGTATATAAATTATTTATATATGTATATGCCTGTACAATAAACAATAATACAGAAATAACATATAGTGCTTAAGAACTTGTGCTATGGGTTGAGGCCAGGCCTATGCCTTAGTACTTGTGAAGATTTGGACAAGCTAAGTTAGCCCTTCTGAATCTGTTTTCATATCACTGAAACAGGGCTATTCATAGCTATTTCACAGGACTTTTGTGAAAATTAAATGAGGTAGTTTATGTAAAATGTTCAGTAAAAGGCCTGGTACTTAGAAGCCAGTGTCTGTGGTTGATATTATTAATATCATCATCATCACTGATGGTAGGATTTTAGACAGTTTTTAATTTTTTGTTATTTTCTGTAATTTCTAAATTATCTAAATATATGTGTATTACTTTTATAATCATAAAATTATATTATTTAAAAATAACTATATACAAATTGTTATATAGTAAGCTGGGAAAAAACAGACAGAGTCACTACAAGACCACAGAATGTATAGCAATATAATTTTAAAAAAAAGTGTTTTCCTACTTTGGGGAAACAGATATGAATTAGTCTTATTAAAATGCTTATCTTATATTACAAGCTTGTTTTATTTAGAGTCAGCAGGTGGTGTGGAAGCTGGAGCACTAGATCCCACATGGTCTGCTGTGTGGTTCAAGTCCTTGAAAATCATACCAGGTGCATGTGCTGCAGTACATACCCAAAATCCAGAGAGGAGACTGGTATGGCCATCCTCCCTCCCTGGGGGTAATTTCCCACTTTCTGTTTCTGTCTGGCAAGCACATGCTCCCTGTAGCAAAAAAAAATAAATAAATAAACGTTAATTTTATTTAAAAGGTACATGAGCTACATATGCTCATTGTAGAGAGGGTCGTGACCTTGCAGAGGACTTTTAGAAAGTATGTTTAGAGGCTAGCAGATGGCTTAGCGGTTATGTCACTAGAGTCCCACATGGGTGATCACGATTTGAGTCCCAGACCCAGTGGCTTGACCCCCAAAGATGATTTCTCACTTTCCCTCTCACTGTCTCTGTCTCCCTTGGGCAAGTACATATGCCCTAAGGTAAAAACCTCTGTTTTTAGAAAGAGTTTAAAATAGGTTATGTGTACTCACTGGAGAGACAGAGAAAGACAGAGAGACAGGATGTGAGAAATCACCCCCCAGCAGGGTGGCCACACTGCAATCCTTTCTCTCCCACTCTTCTCTCAGGATTTTGAGCAGGCACATCTATGCTCCTGGCATGAGTTTTAAGCCGCAAGATCCAGGACTCAAACCATGGATGGTCATGTGGGAGTCTAGTGATGTAACCATTATGTCATCTGCTGGTTCCCAAAAAACCTCTTTAAAAAAAAAAAGGTATGTGTTCAGTGTCCCTTATATCAAGAAATGACCATCGTTGTGCATACATTTTTCCATCCATGTTTATGGCACTATTGGGATTATATCAAAGATAGAGTTTCACATCTGGCTTTTTGTAACCTAATATTTTATTGAGAAAATTTATTCATGCAATTGAAATCTGCATGTACATTTGATAATTGCTCAGATGACTCATCAATTCTACAATTATGATATACTTACATAGTTTGTGATTTTTGTCATTTGATCCTCCAACAAACATACATGTGTATGAGTCTTCATTTGAATTTATCATTTTTTAAAGATTGATTCTGGAAGTAGAGATACAAGGCCAAAAGGGATTCATATTGTAAAGACTCATATCTTTATGGCAATTTATACTCCTCTTCCAAACAATTCCTTAACTCTCCAGTATAGCATTCCCTCAGTAACATCATTTCATATTGAATTCTATATTCATTTTGCAAGCAAAAATACAGTTTAGTTGAAGTTTTGTTGTTTGTTTGGATGATTTTGTATTTATTTATGTTTATTTTTTTTTTTATTTGTTAGAGAGCAAATGTACTCACTTGAGAAAGACAAAGAAAAAGAGAGAGAGAGTGAGAGAGAGAGAGCGTGAGAAGGCATAACCCCCACATACACCGTGGGGAGCTGTTATAGTACAATCTCTTTTTCGTTTTTCTCTCCTGTCAGGACTTTGGGTATCCATGTACACATGCCCTGTGTGTTTTTCAAGCCTCCAAGTCTGAGGCTCAAATGGCACAGTTGGCCATGTGGGATCTAACCATCTCAACCACTGTGCTACTGGCTGACCTAGGTGTGTGGGAGTGTTTGTTTTTGTTTTGTTTCTATTTTTTTTATTATTTGAGAGAAAGAGTATATGCACAGGAGAGAGTAAGGAAGATAGATGTTTGGAGAAGGCTATGCCCATACTGTGGTTCTCCTGGCTTGACCTCCCAGTTAACTAGGACCATATGCATGCACCAACATGCTGGACAATGAAACAAAGCCGAACCTCCCATGTGACTTCAGCCGACACAGCAGTACTCTCTTTGTTCCTTCCCCACTGTGGCTGAAACTAGTTGTTATTTTAATTTTCATTACTTGCATATGATGACCTTGAACATTTATTTTAAATTTTTATTGGCCAGTTGTAGTTCCTCCACTGAATAGTTCACGTGTGATTTTGCCTTTTTTGTTTTCTAATCTGTTATTTATGACTTGGAAAAATGCTATGTAATCTAAAGGTATTAAAATAACAAGAAAACTGTTACAGTGTGTAAAAGTTTACAATATTTTTTTGGAGAGGTTTTTGCTGTAGGGTGTGTGCACTCACCAGAAAGACAGAGAGAGGCAGAGAGACAGAAAGCGAGAACCCCCCCCCCAGGGGGGATGGCTGTGCTGCAATCCCTTCTCCTCCATTCTCGTCTCAGGATCTTGGGCATGCACAAGCAAGCACCAGTCTGGGACTTAAACCACGGTCAACTACATGGGAGTCCAGTGACATAGCTATTATGCCAGCTACTGATCCCAAAGTTTACAATATTTTTTTTTGAGAGGTTTTTGCTATAGGGTACGTGTGCTCGCCAGAAAGGCAGAGAGAGAGACAGAGGGATAGAAAGCCAGAAATCACCCCCCCACCCACCCCCAGAGGGGATGGCCATGCTGCAATCCCTTCTCCTCCATTCTCCCCTCTGGATCTTGGGCGCACACACACACGTGTCCAGCATGAGTTTAAGCCACTGGGTCCGGGACTTGAACTGCGGTCGACTACATGGGAGTCCAGTGACATAGCCATTACGCTAACTACTGGTCCCATTATTTTTGACTAGTGAGATCAGAGACCATAATTTCTGCAGCAGCAAGAAAATGGAAAGAAAGCTTCATAAAATGATATATAAATGCTTCTCTTGAAAGAATTTGTGACTTCTAGCCAAGGTTCTCCTTCAAACATGTGAAAATTAACATATCATCTGCTTTAATCCACAAATATACTTTCCTGCAATCATTTTCACTTGAGGAGTGTGCCATACATGCAGAGCCAAAATGTTTCTTTCATTTGTTCTGTTCTCCTTTCTAAGCAGGCCCAGAATGGACTGGACACTTTCCAAGGCTGAAATTAAACATGATCTTACAGGATCTCAGTTCTTGAAAATTTTGTGAATGTGTATGTAACTATTGTGACAGGGCAAGAATGTAGTCTAGTAGGAGCATAAAATTCTCAATTAGGGTGTCGCTGGCTCTTTTTCCTCAAGTTTTTCAACATCTCCATGCATATATTCAGAACTGAAACCTCTGCCATTTCTCTTACTGGAGCAACATGCTTCTGTTCTTCCACAGTTGAATTTCTTCAGTCTCTCTAGTTCCTACAAACAGATTCCAGACTTGGCCATTGAAAGCATATTCTACACCGAGTGTAGCTAATGGTGTGTTATACATTTGTTGAGACTATGTTTTCTTTTCCTTCCTTTTTTTACAAGTGCTATTTTTCTTTCTCCCTTATCTTTAATAATTTTCTATTTTATTTTCTTATTTTTTTATATTCAGTGTACATCTTTACAGCACTCAAAATGGATTTTCTCAGCATGAATACACTATATATTAGTCCAGTCAAAGATATTACAATATACATTATTGTCACCAGATAGTTTTCTATTCTTGTGTTCATTAAATGATTTTGCCTTTTTTTCCCCTTGATTCTCACTCTCCCACACCCCTCACTGTCCATCCTCCTCCTGCATTGTCTCTGCTATCTATAGCTGCTTTCCATGTTTTTATACCTTCCAGTCTTTCCATTTTTTTTTTTGAGTTTTTGGCCAAGATCTTTATTTCTATTTTCAGTAGTGACCAAAAAGCAGAGAAACGCTTCCAAGTTCTGGATCCTCAAGCAAAAGAGCCTTTTTTAAAAATTAATTAATTATTTTTCCATTTTTCCACATTTACTTTCCATATAAAAAAATTTTGCTCATACTTCATAGTTCTCGACACTTAATAAACAGCTTTCAAAATTTCAAAATACTGAATTTTAAAGATAATGTTCAAAATACTTCTTATAATTTTGTATAATTTTGTTTGTGACTCTATAACAGCAGAAACAGTATGGTTTAAATATTTTTGAGAAAATATTTACATGTCAACTACTCTAATTGTTAAAAAACAAATGCCCAGCACACTAGTCACACATAAACTTTCTCAATTCAGCCCTGTCTACCAAGTATTCTGTGATCTACCAGTTGGAGACAAAGATCGGTCTTTTTCTTCCTTCAAAGTCTTTTTCAAGATAATCCTCTGGTGTGGTTTCTCGTTTGTATATCTACTGATTACAATGCCAGTCTTTCCATTTTTGTCACCAAGTACAGGTATTCAGTATATTTTAAGCAGGGACATAATAATGTTTCTCTTTCATGGTCTGGCTTCTTTCACTCAGCATTTAATCTTACATATTGGTCCACTTTTGATCAAATGCCAAGGTCTCAATGTTCTTTTATGGTTTAGTAGTATTCTGTAGTGTATATGTGCCACACTTTTTCAATCCACTCGTCTATTCTGGATTTTCGGGTTGATTCCATGTTTTAGCAATTGTGAATAATACTTCAGTAAACATGGACGTGCAAGTGTTTTTCTGAGTGTATTACTATCCTTTGGGTAGATACTGAAGAGTGGAATTACTGGATCATATGGTAGTTCTATCTGTAGGTTTTTGAGAACTCTCCATATTGTTTTCCCCAGTGGTTATACTAAATACATTCCCACCAACAGTGTAGTAAAGTTCCCTTTTCACCATAGCCTAGCCAGCCTTTATCATTTTTTATTATTTTAATCTTAGCCATTCTCACTGGGGTTAGTTGGTATCTCATTGTGGTTTTGATTTACATCTCTCTTATAGTAAGGGATGTTGAGTATTTTTTATATGCTTTTTTGGCTGTTCATATGTATTTGGAGAATTGTCTGTTCAGCTCATTTTCCAATATTTTAATTAAAGTTTTTTTTCAGCTAAGCTGCTTGAGTTCCCTGCATATTCTGGCTATCAGTCCCTTAACTGAGGCATAGTTTGTAAATATGTTCTCCCATTCCAAGGGTTATCTCTTCACTCTTATTATTGTTTCTTTTGCTGTGTAGGAACTTTTTAACCCGGTGTAATTCCATTTTCCTATTATTGAGGTTATTGCCTGTGATTTAGGGGTCTCATTTTAAAAGTCTTTTTCAACTCTGATGGCTCCAAGAATTTCCTCTGCATTTTCCACCAGTAGTTTTATAGTTTTGTGTTTAGATATTTGATCCATTTTGAGTTGATAATTGTTAATGGTGAGAGACAGGGGTCCATTTTCATGTTTCTTCAGCAAGATATCCAGTTTTTCCCGTACCATTTGCTGAAGAGATTTTCTTTTTCTCATTGGATTAACTGGTGCCCTTTATCAAAAATCAGTTGGCTGTATGTTTTGGAGTTTATTTCTTGATTTTCTATTCTGTTCCATTGGTCTACATGCCTATTTTTTTTTACCAGTACCATGCTGTTTTGATTATCACAGCTTTGTAATATATTTTGGAATCAAGGAATGAGATGTCTCCTACTCCCCTTTCTTTGCACAGTATTTCTTTAGTGATACAGGGCCTTTTATGATTCTAGACAAATTTTATGATTTTTTTCTAATTTTGTAAATAATGTCTCTGGTAATTTGAGATTGCATTAAACATAATTATAAGTTAATTTGCATAGAATTGACATTTTGATTATGTTCATTCTTCCAATCGAGGAACATGGAATGTCCTTCCACTTTTTTATATGATTTTCAATTTCTCTTTTAAGATTTATCATTCCTTTTTTATTCTATTTCACTCCCTATTTTTTTGTTTCTCCCATTCCAGAAGATGAAGTCAAATACAAGCTAGAAGGATCCATATGAGTATTTTTAAAACTGTAGATTATGGCCAATTTGTGGGTTGTAACCAGCACTTTCAAAATTACATAAAATATGGGCCAGCAGGTGGTATAGCTGTTATGGTGACTGGATCCCACATGGCCTACTCTGTGGTTTGATTTCCAGACCTGGTGACTTTAAAAATATGCTGAACTTTTGTGTGTCCATGCCCAAGATCCCAGGAGGAAAATGGAAAGGGAGGGACTGTGGCATGTTCATCTCCCTTTGAGGTGTGATTTCTTACTTTCCCTCTCACCTTTTCTCTCTGTCTCTCTGGCAAGCACATGTACCCTATGGCAAAACAAAAAAAAGACATAAAATATAATATATTAGAGTATATGATGTATATTGATAGAATGGCAATTGATTTTTTTTCATGAAATTAGCATAGGAGTATACTGAGTCATTTTTAAATGTTTGAGAAACACAGAGAAACATGTTTGAGAAACACAGAGGTATAAACACATTTTAGGATGCAAGACATAGATTTAGAGTCAGTTTGAAGGGACTGCCAGTCAGGCAGCTGCCCTGGGTGCCAATTTGTATATTTAAAAAAAAAATTACGGGTAGTAAAATATCACTAGGAATATAAGCAGAAGGAGAAAACTCTGTTTACTAGACTCTTGGTTAGGAGAGCAGTGTGGGTATATGTAAGGTGGATGAACTTGTATCACAGCATCAGGGAGAGAGTCTGGATCCTGCCTCTGGTGGTCCTTTTTTCCTTCAGGTTCTTCCTCCATCTCTACACAGTACTCAGTCTGCCTTCTCAGTAAATGTCAAACAAATATTTAAAAAAGTCGTTAGAAGGGGCATAAAATTATTGGCCTGCCGAGCGTATTCATATGTCTTCACTTAAGTCCAGGAAGGCCTTAACTTGAGAGAAAAATTGCTATAGTAAGGAATGCATTCAGCTGGCCTCATGGCTTAGTGGTTAAGGCAGCTGAACCCCACATAGCTAACTCTGCAGTTCCAATCCCCAACTCAGTGGACTGAAAAACATGCCAAACATGTGTGGTTAAATGCTCAAAATCCCAACAGGATGGAGAAATGGAGGAGAAAGAATTATGGTGTGACCACGCCCGATTGGGGGATGGTTTCTCCTTCTCTCCCCCAAACCCCTGTCTCTCTCTGGTGAGTACATACATGCTAGTGGACATTACAAAAAACAAAAATGAAATATATTTATAATAATAATAATAGTTGCAACAATAAAAATGTAATCAGTCTTAGCACAATAATGGATTACTTTTTACTTATGTAATAATCCACTGTGAGTGTGGGCACTTAAGTGAATAGCTTTCCCCTAAAAGGCAGTTCAGGAACCCAGATTTCACCCATGCTGTGACTCTCCCATTGGGTTTTCAGAATCTTCTGCATCCAGCCCAAGGTCAAGAAAGGAGAGAGTAGAGAAGACACACTCACTTACTAAAACCTCCCATCTGGAAGTGATGCCCATCATTTTTGTTCACATTCCATTGTCATAAAATAGATACTTAAAAAAAAAAAAAAAAAAACAAAAAACTAGCTACTTAACCAAATCTAGATCCAAGGAGGGGCTGGGAAATGTCATTCCCAACAACCAGCTGCCTCCAAACAGCATCATTAAATGATGCAGGGTGGGCATGAATTTTTGGTGAACATCTGGCTGCTTTGGTCATAATAAGGTATAATGCTCATCAAGGTGTCTCTAGGAATTGCCAACACAGGTTTTTAGGACACATTACTCCTCTCTTTACTGTCTCTATGCTCTTTCCAGTGTGACAGGGTTGTGTGAGCATTGGTGCATCTATACGTTTTTGGATAAAAATAAGCCATTTCATTTTCTATCTTACTAAGGTAGTGATTTGGGTATCTGAACATTCAGCTGCATATTACTTTTAGTTTAAAATGAATGTAGTTGGCAAGCATGAAGTGTATAAGATAGTAAATCCTAAATTGTAGGCAGCTACCTTCTTTATTCAGCTGCTGATTTCCATTTGGTTGACCAGACAGAGCACTCTGCATTATATGATTTGTGATATCTGGATGCAGTAGAATGGCTCTAAGTTTTGATTAAACAGAAAGCTTGGAAAGGTTTAAATGGTAAGCCAGGAATATTGAAAACATTACAATCTGGTTTAGGTAAACAATCATCTGAAATAAATTGAATACAAACATTTATTTTGAGCAGAAGGTACTTGTTTAGAAATTGTCCTTAAGATTTTTATTAAAGCTTCTGAATATCAAAATAGTTCACAATTATGGATAACAATTATTGGCAAATGCATTATTGCTTTATTAGAATTCTTGCCCAATATCAGTAGGGTGCCATTATTTGATTATCTCTTTATTTTTTTCCTCTGAATAATCAAGACAAAGTATTGAAATTTGGAATCCTCAAATAGCAATTAGAGTTTTCTGTATGATACCTGTGTGACTATGCAAGAGTCTATGTCTGAAATGCAATATGCAAATATCTTCAAAAATAATGAATGCAGGAGATTTGTTCAATTACTACTGATAAAATGACTTTCCTTCACTGAGATAATTTTAACACTAAATTTTTATAATGAATTACTCTCTCTTCTTTTCCTTTTGTTTCCTGCTCTAGTTTAGTGAGCAGGTTAATTAAGTGCTAATATTAAATTCGCTAGAGTATACAAGAAAGGGAATAGCATCCACACTGTTGATTAAATGGCCAACTAGAAGGCCATTTAATTGGAGGCATGGGAACTGTTGGTTTCTTTGTGTAATCTGACCATTTGAATGTTGATTATTTTCTAACAAATGACCAAGGGAAAAAGAAAAGTGGTGACATGGGAAAATAGCCTTTGCTCATTTAAAAAATAATTGATAAATAACCATTATGAATTTAGTGATTACTTTATGTCAGTATCTGTAACATGTGCTCCATGAAAATATTAGTCCTGTGAAATACACCACAAGAAAGGGTTCTAGAAGCAAATAAATTAGGTAAATACTGATTCTTCTCTCACAGATAATCACAATGTGTGTTAGCATTCGAAAGGATTTGAGAAATCCTTTAGTTAGGAAGCCTATTTGAATTTTTAACCTAGAGATCTTAGTTTATTTAAAGCAATTGTTTTTGTTTTGGTATTAACCCTAATCCCTAGAACTCCACCCAACCATTTTTCTTATAAAAAGCGAGGTGAAAAATAATGCTTGTAGGTTTTCTGTATTTTTAATTTTTTCTCCCACAGGGCATGTGCACTTGCCTAAGAGACAGAGAGAGACAGTGAGAGAGAAAGTGAGAAATCTGGTACCAGTAGATGCTATAATGGTCATGTCACTAGACTCCCACGTAGTTGACTGTGGTTTGAGTCCTGGACCTGGCACCTTAAAGCTCACATCATGCATGTGTGCATGCATGCCCAAAATCCCAAGAGGAGAATGGAGGAGAAGGGACTGCAGCATGACCATCCCCCTGGGGGATGATTTCTCACTTTCTGTTCTCTAGTGAGTGCACATACCCTATAGCAAAAATATTTATAAGAAAAAAAAACTGAGAAATCACCCCCTGGAGAATGGCTGCACCAAAATTCCTTCTTCATTCTCCTCCTGGGAGTTTGGACATTCACACATATGTACCCAGCATGAATTTCAAGTCACCAAGTCTAGGACTCAAACTGTGTTTGGCCATGTGAGAATCCAGTGCCTTAACTACCATGCCACCTGATGATCCCAATACTTACATTATTTTTAAGAGCAAAAATAGTTTTGTTTTAATAATCATAGTTGGGGTATATACCAAAAAAAATCAGAACTTTTTTTTCAAACAAAAATTTCCACAGGAATGTTCATAGCAGCATTAGTCATGGTAACCAAAAGGTAGTAACAACCCAGGTGTCCATCATCATATAAATGGATAAAGAAAATATCCATATGATAGATTATTATTTAGCCATAAAAAGAAATGAAGTTCTGATATATGCTATAGCATGGATGAATGCTGAAAATATGCTAAGTGAAAGAAGCCAGTCACGTAACACCATATAGTATATGATTTAAGTTATGTGAAATGCCCATAATAGGCAAATCTATAGAG
Source organism: Tupaia belangeri chinensis (assembly GCF_000334495.1). Taxonomy (NCBI): domain Eukaryota; kingdom Metazoa; phylum Chordata; class Mammalia; order Scandentia; family Tupaiidae; genus Tupaia; species Tupaia belangeri. Next base: position 360,527 of record NW_006206561.1, read on the forward strand.
ATAGAAAGTAGATGTGTGCTTGCTTAGGGCTGGGAAGATGGGCAAGTAGCGGGATCACAGGTTAAAAATAAACAGGTGATAAAAATGCTGGAAAATTGGCTATAGTTATGGTTCAATATATCTTTGAATATGTTAAAAACCATTGAATTGGGATCAGCACATGGCATAATGGTTACATCACTGGACACCTACGTAGTCAACCACAGTTCAAGTCCTGTACCTGACGACTTAAACTCACATCGAGTGCGTGTGCATGTGTGCCCAAAATCCCAAGAAGAGAATGAAGGAGAAGGGATTGTGGTGTGGTTATCCACCCTGGGGGCTAATTTCTTGCTTTCTATCTCTCTTTCTTTATCTCTCTCTCTCTGTCTCTCTGGCAAGTGCATGTGCCCTATAGCAGAAATCACCCTCAAAAAAACCCCACAAAACATTGAATTTCACACTTAAAATGGATTAATTGTATATTGTATGAATTATATCTCAAGAACACTGTGAAAATATTTATAACAAATGATTAAGTTTCATGAGGACAGAGTTTTTGTCTTTTTTGTTCACTTTATACATCCACAGTGCCATTACATAGTAGAAAGTTAGTTCTCAATATATATTTGCTTGATAAGCAAATTACACTATGTTAGCAAATGGTCTCTGTTATTTTTAATAGCCGTAAAAATGGTTCATCATGTTTAAAAGTGACTAACAGGATGTAGATTTTCCAAAACAAGTGAACAACACACTTCCTTTCATAGGATACATGGTGTGTGTTTTCTGACTGTACCAACATGTACAATTTGTAACAGTCACCGAACAGCTGTTTCCTAACTACATGCCCTCTCTATCCACAGCCGTCTCCAATGCAAATTAAGTGCCAAGTTGTAATTTTCATCACTTACTGAAAAACATTACTAAGTTTTTTTTACCTGCTCCACTAGAAAGGTGGCAAAGACTTTGCTTTCTGGATTGTTCTCTTCTTTCTTTTTTAATCATCTCGACTATACAGCTCATAGAGAAAAAAAAATCTGTATTAAAGTTTGTATTATGATAACACTTAATAATAATCACTCATATTTCACATTGAGTGTGTTTTATAAATTTCACATGACATTTTTCTCTTATCAGTCTTAGCTTGTCTCTAAAAGTAGATAGTTTACAGCCTAGCAAAGAAAGCAAAATAATGTATGTGTACAATTAGCACAAATTGATCTTGCAATGAGAAGTTTAATTTTAAAATTCAGGACTAAACGACTGTTATATTTAAGTTGTCAGCCTCAGAGTCTCATTAGTCTAAATTTTAAATTTAATTTATGATGATTGTGCTGCCTCCTAGAACTGGCACGTAGACTCTATTAAGTTATGTGATGTCTATTGGGAAACACTAGTTTAGGATTTCTTTCCTTGGGTCTTTTTGCAGTTATTTCATTAATTTATTATGTGATCTCAGAGTATTTAATTTCTTTTCTCTGGGGTTTTTTTAAAAATATAAGGATTCAATGTAATATTCTTTCCCTGTATGTATCTTATAGAAGGAGACATTATGTCTTCTAGATGGAGTCAGTTCTTAGAGTCATAAATTCTGCCTCAGCCACCAATTAGCTTTTTGTCTTTACAAAAGTCAATGTTATTGGTTTTTATTTCTGTCATCTGTTAAATGGTTATAAGACCTAGTTTACAAGGTGAGGAAGAAATAATTTGAAAAGTGCCTAGCATAGTGGCCTACTGCTTCAGTTTTCTACCTCTTCTACCTGCCCTTGTGCTGGCTGTAAAATGTGCTTGGAGAATTAAATTTATATATATATAAAGTGCCTGATGCTTAGTAGGTACTTTGTAAATGTTAGTTTCCTTAGATGTGCTATATAGTAATTGAGGCTACTGAATAAGGAAGGTAAATATTATAACCATGAGAAAAAACAAATGAGGAAAATAAAATAAATTTTAAAGGAAAATATGAAAACTTAGTAAACATAATAATTATTCCTATAGTAATGTCCTATTGGCTGATAGTGTTTACCTTCCCAAATACTTAAAATATCCAAAAAGTAAAGTGTCTGTTCCATGGATAAGTCCATTACGCTACTAAACCATACATTTTTAAAAAGATTTTTTATAAAATACATAACATAGACCTATAACTAAGAAAAATGTTTACATTACAAATCCAGTACCTTGCCCAGTGTGTTTAACAATTAGAGCATTATCTGTCTCTAATTGGAATCAGATGTATAGTAGACAGGGCTCATTAACCTCCTTGGAAATAAGAATCTTAGGGGAATGTGTGTCTTTATAAATAGGTAAGAGTTAATTTTAACAACTTCATGTGTGCCTTCATTTATATGCTCCCAAAGTGAAAAGTATAGTATATATGAACACAAAAGATGAATGCTTGCTGAAGTCTTAAGGAGCAAAGGCCAATTTGCAAGTTCATTGACTATGGTTTTGTTGCAGTAAGTTTGTTTGTTTGCTATTGGGGCTGTTGGGGGGGGGGGGGATGGCCATGCCTCAATCCCTTCTGTTCCATTCTCCTCTCGGGATTTTGGACATACATCCATGCACATCTGGAATATTTTTCCAGCTACCAGGTAAGGGATCTGAACTGCTGAATGGGCCATGTGGGATCCAACCACTTTTACCACCATGTTTTTAACACATCTGTTCTTGATCCAATTTGTTTTTAGTTATGGGTGGGTGATAATATTCTCTAATCTGTTTACATATTTTTAGACTGTCATATAGTTTAATTTGTCTCTTTTTACTTTACTTGAGAATCAAATGAGCAAATAACATTTTTATTTTCTTTTTTAAGATCCTAAGAGTCACCCTATTCCTCTAGGTTTTTATTTAGAGGTTTTTGCTAAAGGGCACATGTGCTTGCCAGAAAGACAGAGAGAGATGGAGAGACAGAAAGTGAGAAATCCCCTCCCACAGGGGATGGTCATGCCTCAATCCCTTCTCCTCCATTCTCCTCTCTGGATCTTGGGCACGCACGCACATGAGCCCGGCGTGAGTTTAAGCCACTAGATCCGGGACTTGAACCCCGGTGGGCTACAGGTGAGTTCAGTGACATAGCCATTATGCTAACTGCTGGTCCCTCCTCTAAGTTTTTAAAAGATGTATAAATATGGCTTCAAAGTAAGATACAGTCTGACTTCTCTTTTTTTTTTTAAGTTTGCTATAGGTCACATCTGCTAGTGAGAGAGAAAGAGAGAAAGAGAGAGAAATCACCCCCCAAGGTAGATGGTCATACTGCAATCCCTTCCCTTCTCTGTCATTGTCTTGTGATGTTCACGTGTACATGCATACACACACACACATACACACATGCCCAGTGTGTGTTTCAAGTTGCTGGGTCTGAGACTTGAACCTCACAGTTGGCCATGTGAAATTCAGCTGCCTTAAGCTTCATGCCATCATCTAGCCCCTTGACTTTATACAATTAAACTGAAAAGTACAATGTATAATTACAGAGCATTTCCAGATCTGGAAATCAAGAGATACCTATTTGTCAAAATATGATGAGTGCAATATAATAAATACCTCATTATAAAACCACAAATAAGTAGGTGAGAAAACGGATAACCAAATAGGGAATGTAGGACCTACAGTTAGGGTTTTAAAAAAATTGATCAAGGGCCAGACCCACAGCCTAGTAGTTAAGGGAGCCAGATTCCACATGGCTGACCATGTTCAAATATTGACCCCAGCAACTTGAAAATCAGGCCAAGAATGTTTGCATACAGGCCCCAGATCCTAACAGGATGGAGAAATGGAGAAGGGATTGCAGCGTGACCACCTTCCAAAGGGAGGAAGTATTTGCTTTCCCTCCCTTTTTCTCTCTCTGGTGAATACATGAGCCCTCTGGCAATTAAAAAAGAAAAGGAAAGGAAAGGAAACAAAAGGTTTGGTCAGGATTCTTTTTTTCATTTTTTAAAAATTATTTTTTAAGATGTAAAGGCACAACTCACTTGAGGTAACTACAGTCATCTGTATCCAACCTTATGAGTTGAAGTTACAAAAAAAAAAAAAGTGGATAACAAGTGTTTAGTTGTTATTAGAAAGTCATAAATAAAACTCATTTAATAAAAGAGGCTTGAGATGGCCCCATTACCTTGTAGTTAAGGGAACCAGAACCCATATGGTTGTCCACACAGTTTAAGTCCTTGTTTAAGACATTTGGCACATGTGCATGTGTGTCCAAAATCCAGGTAGATTGGAGAAATAGAGGAGAAGGGATTGTGATGTGATGGTGCCCCATGGGGGGAGTACTTTCTTCTTCTCTCTCTCTCTCTGATGAGTGCCTATGTCCTCTTGCAAATTAGAAAACATAAGTGACTTTATTTTTTCATGTTAACTTAACAGTTCAGGTCAACATTTACCATGAGCAGATTACCATAGTGATAAAGATCATGGATGGTCAGCAGATGGTATGGAGGTTAAGGTGACTGGATCCCACATGACTGACTTCTTGGTTTGAGTCCCAGACTCAGTAGCTTAAAAAACATATTGGACGCATGTGCATGCCCAGAGAAGAATGGAGGAGTAGGGATTACAGCAGCATGACCATTCTCTAAGTAGGTGCTTTCTCATTTTCCCTCTTAGTCTCTTTGTCTCTGGGAAACACGTGTGTCCTATAGCAAAAGAAAACAAAAACAAAAATAACAAAAAAAAAATGCACTTGGCAATCAAATAGACCTGGGTTTTGTTTTCTGTACTACAGTTTACTTTCTGACTTTGAGAGAGTTACTCAACCACTGCCTTAGTTTAAACTGTGCACTTGAGCTCTAAGACCCTTCTTTGCAAGGACATAATGAGTATTCAATAGGAAACGTGTGTATGTGTGCCTGGCTATAGCAAGCACTCAAATAAATGGTAACTACTGATACAAAGTATGTGCCAGACTCTATATGCTTGTTACTAAAAGATAAAAAAGATATTATCTGATATTGAGTTTTTTTTTTTTTGAGAGAGATTTTCACTGTAGGGCGCGTGCGCTCGCCAGACAGACAGAGAGAGACATAGAGACAGAAAGCGAGAAATCACCCCCCAGGGGGGATGGTCACGCCGCAATCCCTTCTCCTCCATGCTCCTCTCGGGATCTTGGGCACACACGCACACGCGCCCGGCGTGAATTTTAAGCCACCGGGTCCGGGACACGAACCGCGGTTGACTACATGGGAGTCCAGCGACATAGCCATTACGCTAACTGCTGGTTCCCCCAGTTTTGAGTAAACTGTAAAAAGAGTTATATATACAGACATGACTGTAATATAACTGGCTTGACAAATAACACATTCTAATCAGCCACATTACTTAATCTATATTGCATATATTATAGGAAATACATACTATGCAAGTGATGACAAATGAGCTCTATAAGTGTGAATGTTGACAAATGTATGAGATTTTTAGCCCTGATGTAAAACTCCTGGTGGAGAATAAGATGGCTATGAGTTTTATTTTGTTTTGTTTTTTAGTTTTTGTCATAGGGTGCATGTGCTCACCAAAGAGGAGAGAGACAGAAAGATACAGAGAGAGAGAAAGTAAGAAATCACCTCCTAGAGTGGATGGCCACTCTGTAATCCCTTCTCCTTTCTCCTCTCAGGATTTTGGGCATGCATGTACATATGCCTGGCATGGTTTTTAAGCTGCTGGGTCTGAGATTCAAACTGTGCTTGGCCATATGGGAGTCCAGCACTTTTACCACACCACCTGCTGCCCAAGATGTCTAAGGTTTTACAGTATAAAATATCACAGTTATAAAATGTATTTTGAAGAAATCCATTGTACTCTTAATAGCTTTAGAATGAGATCAACTTTTTTTTTAAGAGAGAGATTTTTGCTATAGGGCATGTAGGTTTGCCAGAGAGATAGAGAGAGACATAGAGACAGAAAGTGAGAAATCACCCCCCCCCCCAGAGGGGATGACCACTCCACAATCCCTTCTCCTCCTTTCTCCTCTTGGGAGCAAAATGCTTAATTAATTGGAAAACTGAATTTCTAGGCTGAACATAAGAATGCTTTGGCATCCTTCTAATAGTACTCCATCAATACAGTTGATAAATGCAGGATTTTGAGCATGCATGCACACACGCTAGCATTGGTTTTAAGCCCCTGGGTCCAGGACTTGAACTATGGTCGATTACATGGGAGTCCAGTGATGTAACCATTACACCATCTGCTGGCCCAAGATCAACATTTTACAATAGAAAAGTTTACTTGGCTCCAAAGTAACTCACTTTAAAATAAAATGGACATTTTAGAAAATAGGTATCTTTTTGCCCCTCAGAATCTTCACATGAAGAATTTGCACTAGGCCAAAAGAACATGCCTCAAGCATCTACAGGTTTGTTGGTCAATACTAGTAAATTGCTTTATAGTTAAAAGAGGAAGCTCACCAGAATGTAGTTTAATGTGTAAGAAATCACCAGAGTGTTGTATTTTCATGCAAAGAGCTAATTTACTTTAACAAAGGAAACGACACACTAAATAATATTGTATGTTATTGAAAGTTATGCTTTAATTCTCAGAAGAGAAGAACTTTGGGGTACTCCATAAGCCCTGATTAGTTTAAGATATTATCTTGATAGTAGATTATATGGAAAGTAAGCAAAATACAGGTGTTTTCCACATCATCTACTCCCCTCCTGCACTTATCAACTGTACTACTGATGGAGTTCTATTAGAAGGATGCCAAAGCATTCTTATGTTCAGCCTAGAAATTCAGTTTTCCAATTAATTTAGCTTTTTTTTTTTCAGAAAGAGCTGTCAACTAGCAATACATTCTTGACAAATTCTTATCAGAGCTCATAATGCTAACCCTCAAGGCTCAGCAGGGTTCTTCTGAATCAAAAGAAGATTCATTTATGTCTGGTGTAATATTTAAGTATGGCCTATGTTTTGATCTGTTCTTTAGCAAATCATCATTCCTGGATGGTGTATTAGGTGGGATTTGTGAGTTCTATATCTGGTCCGCTTTGTTGCCTTATAAAGGAGTTCTGAAGGCAGTTGCAAAAAAAATTTTTTTAAATGTCTTCAGGTCAGCATGTGGTGTGGAGCTTAAGGCACTGGATCTCACATGGCTGACTACACAGTTCAAATCCTAGACACTACAGCTTGAAAATCATGCAGGGCACATATGCATGTACAAAATCTCGAGAAAAGAATGGAGGAAAAAGGATTGTGGCGTGTCCATCCCCTGCAGGGGCGGGGCGCTGAATTCTCTCTCTCTCTCTCTCTCCATCTCCTTCTCCCTGGTGAGCACACATGCCCTATAACAATAGCAACAACAAAAATCTTCAGTAACTCCAACATTATAGAAATGTGTGCTAACCTCCCATGCCTACCACAATGAAAGTTGACTTTCATATTTACTTTGTTCATGACTAAGAGATTACAGAGGTAAGGAAGCCCTTGCCCTGTCCCCAAGGATGCTGCAGTCTAGTTGAGATGAAGAAGTCCTGGACCTGGCGACCTAGAAGAATATGCCAAGCACATGTGAATGTGTGCCCAAAATCCTGAGAGGATAATGAAGGGGATGGTATTGTGGTGTAGCAGTACCTCCAGGGGGTGATTTATCACCCCCCCTCTCTCTGTTTCTCTCCAGCAAGTGCATGCACATTATGGCAAAAAAATAAAAATTAAAGAAAAAAGGTCAATAGGTGTTTAGATACAGTTTGGTAAGTGTGCTGATAGAAGAAAACAGGTGCTAGGGAAACGGAGAGCAAGAGCAGATAACCAAGTTAGAAAAGTCTTAGTAAATTGGTGTGAAAACAGACATTTGGACAGATACATACTGAGATATACATGTCACATATTATTTTACAATATCTATATTTATAAGTCATGTTTTTACATTGTTTTTAGTGGTTAAACCCTTAGCTAAACATTCTAGATGAGAAAGAGTTACAGGATGGTTTCATTTTCTCTATTCCAAGGAATTCATGCATCTAAGCTCAGAAAAAAAAGGTTGAGAAACTTTAGATAGTCTTTTTTTTATTATACCATGACCCCAAACAAACCGGCTTAGTATAATATGAACAATGGATGAAGAAAGTAGAGTTAAGGGCAGGCCTTGTGGCAGTGGTTAAAGGGATCTGATAGAGTTACAGGATTGTTTCATTTTCTCTATTCCAAGGAATTCATGCATCTAAGCTCAGAAAAAAAAGGTTGAGAAACTTTAGATAGTCTTTTTTTTATTATACCATGACCCCAAACAAACCGGCTTAGTATAATATGAACAATGGATGAAGAAAGTAGAGTTAAGGGCAGGCCTTGTGGCAGTGGTTAAAGGGATCTGATCCCACATGGCCGAATGTGGATTGAGTCCTGGTGGCTTGAACAACATGCCAGGTGGGATCAGCAGATAACATAATGGTTATGTTGCTGAACTTCCACATAGTCCACCACAGTTCAAGTTCTAGACCCAGTAGCTTAAAACTCACACTGGGCATGTATCCATGCATGCCCAAAATCCCTAAAGGAGAATGGAGGAGAAGGGATTGCGGTGTGGCCATCCCCCTGGAGGGGAGTCATTTCTTGCATTCTGTCTTTCTGTCTCTCTGGCAAGCACACATGCCCTATCGCAAAAATCTAAAAAAAAAAAAAAAAAAAACTAGGCACATATACCCATGAGCCCCAGAACTCCAAATGGATGGGGAAATGGAGGAGAGAAGATTGTGGCATGACCATATCCCATTGAGTGTGCTTTATCCCTCTCCTTCTCTGTTTCTCTCTGGTGAGCACATGGGCTCTCTGATAATTAAGCAATGTTTAAAAAGGAAAGAAAATAGAGTTAAATTTTTAGATGGAACAGATATATTTATCATTATGAATATACATATTTTTATCCCATAAAATGTAGCCATAATAGGTATTCTAAAGTGTTCACAATTTTCCTGGTGATGTAAATCATACATTCAATCACTCCAGTCAACAACCAAAGACACTAGCCTGGACAAAAGCATATTTAATGTATGTTTACATAGCAAACTTTATAATTTTCTTTTTCTCTATTTCTCTTCTTTGTATTTCCATTGGATGGTTATTCTTCTTGGAAAGTGAACTGAACAACAATGAGGTAGATGGAAGTTAGGCTGTGTTCTAAACTGACAAAATTAGGCTATGGAAATCAAAAGGTATCTAGGGACAGTTACACTGAAGACAGAGTTGAGGGGATATTTTTCCGCTCTGCCCTGGGCCAATAGGTCCAATTGAATTAATTCAGCTGGCAAGCTGTTTAAAAAGTGCCATGTATGTGAAAGGGATTTTTAAAAAAAGCCGCTATTTTGAAAGCACTTCACAGATATATTTCACATAGCAGACACTGACTCTAGAGAAGAGGAAAACCAGTGATTTTTTTACATCATTAATTATAATAAGTCTTCAAATCATAAGTAAGCAATACAGGGACATAATTTTTTTTGCCTTCTTGCTGACATTACCTACATATTTTTAAAAGTATAATAGCAATTCGATTCAACAGAACACATATTTCTTAAAGTTCTGCTACATGCTGTGTGCTAGAGCTATAGTGATACACAAGACAGGCATAGCTCCTGCCCTCAAAGAGCTTCCAGTCTGTGAGGCAAGATATATACTGCACGAGTAGATATGGGTTTGATGATTGCTCTGAAAAGGCAAGTCCCAGGTTATAGAAATTTAAGAGAGGCCTAACCTAGCCTTGTAGAGGTAGGTGGTCAGAGGCTTTCCTGCATTCTGTGCCATAGCTTAGAGGTGAGATGGAGGAAGAGAGAATAGTCAGCCTCTGGTCTTTGTCTGTAATTTTCAGTATAGCTGAAATGTTTGCCTCAGCATCACTGGGACATTTACTCCAGGGGATATCAGGGAAGAACAAGCCCTAGCTGATTCACAGACTTTGCACATTTGTTCCTTTCCTCCTTTCCTTTCCTTTCCTTTCCTTTCCTTTCCTTTCCTTTCCTTTCCTTTCCTTTCCTTTCCTTTCCTTCTTTCTGTTTTTTTTTAAAGAGATTTTTGCTATAGGGCACGTGTGCTCACCAGAAAGACAGAACAGAAAGAGACAGAAAGAGAGAAATCACAGCCCCACCAGGAGGGGAACACTGCGATCCCTTCTCCTCCATTCTCCTTTCGGGATCTTGGGCACACACACACACACACACACACACACATGCGTCCAGCATGAGTTTAATCCACTGGGTCCGGGACTCGAACCACATGACTACATGGGAGTCCAGTGACATAGCCATTACACCAACTGCTGGTCCCACAGGTATTTGTTTCTAAGCTAGAGTATTGGTTGTTCTTTACCACTCCTTCAAAAATCATGGTAAGTGGGACCAGCAGTTAGTGTAATGGCTATGTCGCTGGACTTCCATGTAGTCGACCGTGGTTCGAGTCCTGGATTTGGTGGCTTATACTCATGCCAGGCGCATGTGCATGCGTGCCCAAGATCACGAGAGGAGAATGGAGGAGAAGGGATTGTGGCATGGCCGTCCCCCCAGGGGGTGGCGGTGATTTCTCGCTTTCTCTCTCTCTGTCTGTCTGTGTCATTCTGGCGAATGCAAGCGCCCTGTAGCAAAAACCTCTCCGCCCCCCCAAAAAAAGAAAAAAAAAGATCATGGTAAGTCATTTCAGCTTAGTGTTAAACTCCCCATTCTCTGTATCCCTGTAACTTTCTAGAAGAGTTTCCAACAATTCTATGTCATTCTCAGACTCAGCACAATGTCTTTATCATTCTGCTATTTGCTTTTCAGAAGCTTCTCTCCCAGTGGGAAACATAAGGAGTTACATTTGATTTTAGCCACTTCTATAGTTCATTTGTTGAGAGTCTTCTGTGCCAACAAGTACATTGTGAGTGGGAGCTATTGGGTTGTTGGAAAAGTCATGACGTGTTTTTTCTATGTTTTTCTATGCAAAAATGAATCCTGAGTTTTCAGACAACCCAATAGTTTTCCCTATTAGTTAAAAACTGCTGGGCCAGGGTCATCCAGTGGCATGGTCGTTAAGATAGCTGTATCTCACATGGTCAATTTCACCGTTCAAGCCCCAGACCAGTGGCTTGAAAATCATGCCAGGCACATGTGTGTGCATGCCCAAAACCCTGAGAGCAGAATGGAGGAGAAGGGGTTATATCATAGCCATTCCCCCTCTGGGGGTTGGGGAGTGATTTCTCCCTTTCCCTTTCTCCCTCCCTGTCTCTCTGTGGCATGTACACATGCCCTATAGCAAACCAAAGAAGAAAGAAAGAAAGAAACTGGGTGCATGTGTATGTGTATTCCAAATCCCAAGAAGAGAATGGAGAAGGGATTGCAGTATGGCCATAGCCCCTGGAAGGTACTTTCTCACTCTCTCTCTCTCTCTGTTTTTCTCTCCCTGGACTACCGTATGCACCCTGTAGTAAATTAAAAACAAAGCAAAACAAACCCACCAGGACAGCCTGGTTGGTAAGGGAGCTGGATCCCACATGGCAGACCATGTGGTTTAAATCCTGGACCTGATGACTTGAAAAACATGCAAGATGTGTGTGCGCACACATACACACACACAATATACTGATCGAATTGACGATTATAGAAGAAAGGATTATGATGTGGCCATGTTCTTCTCTGTGTGTGGTGGGGGTGGGGCTTTCTCCCTCTCCCAGTGTCTGTCTTTCTCTCTCTCTGGAAAGCACACCTCCCCTCTTGCAATTAAAAAGCAAAAAAAACATCAGTGAGCTGGAAAGTAATTTGAAAAATTAAGGGGTGGGAAAACTATGAAATCCAACAATATTTGTTCTCAAAATTATCCAAAATGATTCAGAGTTGCTCTCTGGGGTGAAAGGGCATATATAACAAAGAGATGGGGACTGTTACTTTTTCTTTGTTCCACAAGTATTCTGGAGAAAGTCTAATAAACTGTTTTTCATAATGTGTTTGAATGATTGAGTGATTTCCACAATTTTTAGAAGTCCTGAAGGTCTGTCTTGTGTGGCCTAAGGACAGGGCATACAGGAGAGAATAGCCCTTTTCCTTTGCTCTCTTCTCCAGCTGACTTGGCAAGAAAAAGGCATCTCTATCTGGAATGTACTGACTTAGGGAGGGAGATTTGGGTTCTAATGTTCCCAGCAGTACTACTGACTGACATTAACTCTGGACAATGTATTTCCCTTTCCTGGATCTCAGTTTTACCATCTATAAAAACAAGAGAGTTCAACTATAATTCTGTGGCTTTCTTCACAACCATAGGCATTCTACAGAAGCATCATTAGGAGAAATTATGGGGGCCAAGTGTTTCCTCCCCTCCCCCTACCACTTTTTTTGTTAAAGCAGGTGGCCTGGTGGTTAAGGTGCTGGACACTTCCACATGGCTGACTGTGGTTCAAATACTGGACCTGGTGGCTTGCTTTCTCACTTTCCTTCTCTTTCTCTCTGTATCTCTCTCTGGTCAAGTTAAAATAAATGAATGAATAAATAAAAATTAAATAATTACTTTTGTATTTTCATTTTCACATGATTTCACTTGACCAAAGTGATCCATATCTTTTAAAAACAATGATAAATCATTATATTAAATAATTTTTAATATGTGTGCTATCTTTCTTTATTCATGATTGAGTATTTATAGGCACACACAAAGCAGGGTGTAGGGGGAAGATGAGCACTTCCCACAGGGTCTGGTCATATTATGACCCCCTTACTGTGTAGTCTGCTAGCCCAGTGGATTCTGGGCATTTGCACACATGCTTGTTGTATTTTAGGCAGACTGGACAAGGGATTTCAAAGGCGTTTGCCATGTGGGATCTGGCTTCTTTTTTTTTGGAGAGATTTTCACTGTAGGGCGCGTGCGCTCGCCAGACAGACAGAGAGAGACATAGAGACAGAAAGCGAGAAATCACCCCCCGGGGGGATGGTCACGTCGCAATCCGTTCTCCATTCTCCTCTCGGGATCTTGGGCATGCACGCACACGCGCCCGGCGTAAGTTTTAAGCCACCGGGTCCGGGACACGAACCGCGGTCGACTACATGGGAGTCCAGCGACATAGCCATTACGCTAACTGCTGGTTCCCGGATCTGGCTTCTCTTAAGCAGTATATTACCTCTGTACCACAGAGCCAACCCAAAGTACAGTGCTTTTGATTACTTCTGATACCCTTCTCTAAGGGGCTCTCCTGTTCTGGATAATTCAGAAAACCAGCTGATGTGGGAGAAGGTGACTTAGCAAGAAGGTGCTTATAAATCCCTGAAATTCTTTTTTTTTTTTTTCGTGCTTCACTAGGTGCTTTTATTAAGAAGACAATGTAAAATTTTATTCATACTACTGCTGGCATCCCTTAACTACTTTAATAACTTTTTTGAGCAGCAAAATGGCACGAAATTAAATTTACAACCTAGTAAAGCAGGGCTTTTGAGAAAAGGCAATGATTCATTATTCTTTAAACCAATCGGGGTGGACTTGGACCTCACCTATCTGATCAAATGAATGTATATTTTAAAATAAAAATGTCTTTAAGATACCCAAACAGAAGCCCATCTCTTTCACCATAAACAAACAAACAAAAAACTAATGTTGTTGACTACTTACATTAATAAAAAACAACATCAGTAGGAAGAAGTAATGTTAACCTACGTGCATCTGGCAAACTGAGAGCAGCTCTTTATGCTTTCTAGTCTTGTCATCTGCTCCTTGCTTTTAAACAAATATCAATACTTTGGGGGAAAGAAGGAGAAAAGATGAGCAAATCTTATCTTCTTTACTTTAATTATGGGTACAAATGCTAAGAGACTGCACTATCACAATCTACTTTACCTAGTACAACATCAGCAGATCTGATCATAAAGATTATTGCTCATTATCTATTTGTCCTACTATAATGTATCTCTTCTACTCAGTTAGCAAATGTATTCAAGAGGCATTGTGTTGAGAACATGGCTTCTCAGTGGCATAACTCTGCGCATAACCCTTGGAAATTGGACTTTTAATCTATTTCTCTGAAGAAAAGACGTGCAAAAATGATTCCTCCCTTAGTGGAATTTAAAATTGAGTGAAGTCCTCTTACAGGAAACAATTTCCTCCTGTTGCATGTATTCAAGGGATATGGAAAAAGTTCGTGGAAAATGTGTATTATAACATTTATTCATGGATTTCAAATGTTTTACATGAAAATATGCCTATACTGGGACCAGCAGTTGGCGTAATGGCTATGTTGCTGGACTCTCATGTAGTCAACCATGGTTTGAGTCCCAGACCTGGTGGCTTAAACTCACACTGGGAGTGTGTGCGTGCGTGCCCAAGATCCTGAGAGGAGAATGGAGGAGAAGGGATTGTGGCATGGCTATCCCCCCTAAGGGGTGATTTCTCACTTTCTTTCTGTCTGTCTCTGTCTTTCTGGCGAGTACACATGCCCTATAGCAAAAACCCCTCCAAAAAAAAAAAGAAAGAAAAAGAAAATATGCCTATACTTTAATTTGATTTTCCTACAAATATTTGACATCCCTTAATATTTGCTAATGCAGAAATAAAATAAATTGTCCCCCAGAGTGTATCCAGAGGTGTTCCCCTTGAAATGAAGTGGGCAGAGCTAACAGTCTAAGCATGGGAAAGTCTATGTTAAAGAGTAGCGGCTCCAGGACTGTCAATTATGGGGTCAGTGAGCTAAGAAAAGCCTAAGAAAAGCCTGGGGACAAGAATTTTGAATGCAAAGTCCCTTAGAGTAAGAGAGGAACAAGCATGGGAAATCTTTGAGTTTGTAAGGAAGTGTCTTTTGTCTTTGGGTGGAGCCACAGCAGGGAAATTGGTTCTGAAAAACTACCAAGGCAGAATGACACCTTGGGGCCATGGGAGTGAGAGGCAAAGCAGACCTGCTTCTATGAATCCATCCCATTTAATCAGAATATGATCATTTAGGGATTTTTAAGAGCTTCAAGACTCCAGCAAACATCTAATTTGCTTTTATGTGAGATTTTTTAATATCAGAAACTTGGAATTGGGAAACTTTATATTATTGTTATCATACCAATTATTTCACCTTGTCTCCCATTCAGTTTGCTAAAGTTTGTTTTGAAACTGTCATGCCTTCATTATGTTCAAAAAGACACACATTTCTTTAGGAATATCCTCAGCAAGGCTGGTGCCACAAGTGTGTGACTCACACTGTTACTTGGTTTAATGCTCTGCTGTTGACTGTCTTGAAACTCTTACTAACTTTTGAGCAAGGGATCCTGCCATTTGGTTTTACACTAGGCTTCACCCATTAAATAGCCAGTCCTGGTTTTTATTATGCATTTTATCTTAATTTTACTAGTTTATATCATCCATAGGTGATACTTTTACTTGACCCAATAGGTCTACCTCTTGGAGGCATAAGCCAATAATGCAGCTGAGATCATTAGTCTGGACAGGGCTTATTACTTATTCGAGTAAAGAGAGTATTCTACAATCATTCCCAAAGCCGTTTGTATCACCAAAGTGAGAAGAATCAGTCTTTTTATTCGGGTCTGGAATCTAGTGAATAAGATCATACCATGTACAGGCAGAGTCTCTAGTATATGCACAGAAGAAAGTCATACTCCTCTCTACATCCCATGCCATGCTAATGAAGCTTTAGCTCCTCCTGGAGCAGAATGTTAGTATTATAATGAGCAAAGGTCAGCAAAGGTCAGGAAGGTCAGGGTATTTGGTTCAATATCTAATCATAACTGATTCTAGTCAGATTATATCTCCAGGCCTCTTTTAGAACATGTTGTTCCTAAAAATTCAGCTCAGGGGGCCAGTATAGGGCCCAATGGTTATGTCATTGGACTCCCACATGGCCAACCACAGTTCAAGTCCTGGACCCAGCGGCTTGAAACTCACGCCAGATGTGTATGTGCTTGTGCCCAAGATCTTGAGAAAAGAATGGAGGAGAAGTTTTGGGGCATGGGCATCCCCCTAGGGGGTGGTTATTTCTCACTTTCCCATTCACTGTCTTTGTCTCTCTTTCTGGTGAGTGCATACATCCTAAGACAAAACTTCTACTACACACACACAAAAGAAAAGGCAAAAACCAACTCTGACTCTTGTTAAGTTTCCTATTTAGCTGATAGTACTATGAACAGAAAGGGAGCCATGTGATTTGTTCTAGGTCCCAGACATCTAGAGTGTGTCATTGAGCTTCACCACTAGGCTAGACTGGCTGGGAAAAGAGATGTCCCTGGTACTTGGGATTGGGGGTGGAGTGGTAAGTTCCCTGAGGACTAGATAGAGTCATATCTAGGTTGCTGCTTAGATATTTATGTCTGCCATATGTGAACTATTTTTAAAGTGTTTCATGTGAGCTCTTTTATAAACTTAACCACAAAGTCAAGGCTTATTAGGATTTATTGCTGCCATAAGATAAGAGGAGAACCCTGTTAGCAGCTTCCTACCACTCTGGAATGCTGTGTATGGTACGGATTGATAAGTGAATGCTGGCACATACTTTAGGCTTCCCCATAGGAAAGATGTTGAGCCATCTTTGAGAGTATTTATTGCTGTTGTTTATAACATTCTCATCGAGCCCTCAGGACGAGGCCTAATATGATAGTTAACATTCAGTGCTGTGGCCAGCAGAGAGAATGCTCTCTCAGGCTTAGCCACCTGGAGATAAGCACCAAGCTAACAAGCATGGCAGATTAAAAGCCCATTTCAACTGGAGATAATGATACCAATAGAGTTGTTAGTTACTGACCCACCATCACTAGGGTACATACTCTGAGGAGTTCACCATGAGAAAATTGGGTCTCCTTTCTTCTTTTAAGGTCTCATTGGTGTCAGTGACAGAGAGATGCAAGGTATATAGGGTCGATCTTTAGCTCGAAGAAGTTTTAAGGCAAAATACCTTGCTAGTCAATAACCAGGGCTTTGCTAGTGACTCTTCTGACCAGGTGCAGAATTGTCTCTTTTGTCTTGGTCTACTTAAAAAAAAAAAAAACAATCTGGGGAGCCAGATGGTGGTACAGTGGCAGCACACAGCATTCTGCAAGGCTGACCCAGATAGGGGAGAGGGAGTTCCAGGTTTGCATCCAGGGACATCCTTAAGTATGCTGGGTACCACTGTGCCCATTATCTAGGGCTGGCTGTGACGGGGGCGGGTAGATTGTGGTGATGGGAGTGTGTCGGGATTACTATCTCTTTGTCTCTCTTT
>NW_006206561.1:377670-412498 GCF_000334495.1 Tupaia belangeri chinensis
GGAGGAAATAAATAAGTAAGCTTTGAAATTTTTTAAAAAGTAAAAAGAGAACTGGCCCCATGGCCTAGTTAAGGAAAAAGGATCTCACATGGCTGCATGTGTAGTTTGTATCCCAGCCTTGATGGTTTGAAAAACATGACAGATGTTTGTGTGTACATGCCCCAAATCCCAACAGTATGTAGAATGCAGTAGAAAGGATTGAGGTGTGACCACACCCCATTGGGAGAGTGCTTACTCCCCTTTTCTCTCTCTGTTTTTCTGTCTCTCTCTGGTGAGCATACATACTCTCTGGCAAATTAAACAAAAAGAAAGAAAGTGTATATACCCTAACTTCTCTCATGCTAGTAACTAAAGCTGCAAGAATAGTACTTCAGGTTAGTGAAGTCTAATTGTGTTAGTTAGCCTTTGTTATTTACAGCTTACCTTACCCCATCTTGGAAGGGGTTCTCATGTGTCTTCTTATTTGTAAGCAGTTTTTACATTTAATACAAGCAGAGTTAGTTAGTATGTGGGTCTTCTACTAGCATGTATCCTTGGTGCTCAGGGACTTATAATGGTCTCTTCCAGCTTCTGAAATCAACCCTGCCCTGAAATGGGGCACCAGTTTATGCTTTTCCCTCCTACAGTCATTTACAGTTATTGATTTTTACTGAAAGAAATTAAAGTTGAAATACATGGGGGTTTGTTTGTTTCGAGTAGGTTTTTGTTTTTTGTTTTTTGTTTTTTTTTAAGGGCTGCCAGAAAGATTGGCCTCTTTGCCAATATTATGTTGGTTTGGTTGACTTATTTCCTAGTTATTGATGTTCTCTCTGGCACTTGAAAGTACCACGTGGGAATTGTGTCCCACGAACACAGCTGACCATGTGTGTGGGTGCAGTTAGTGACAAGCCACAAGAAAAGGTCATACCCCTCTGCCTTAAGATTTCATTCACCTTAGCTTGTTCCAATGTTGGGAAAGTCCATTTCAAGCCTTTCCTTTGTTTTGATTCCTTTGCTCTCCTTCATCAGAATGACTTCCTCTGTTCTCACCCCTTACCCAACCACGTCCTTCATAACACTATGCGCACCTTGCACCACTATCTCTATGAAGCCTTCTACAAGTATTTCATCTCAAACTCATCATCCCATTCTTGAAATTCATATGATATTTAATCTCTGTACCATAATATTTTCAATGTAGTTATCCTATACCTTAAATTTCCCTTTCTGGTTTTTGTTTGGAGTTTTGTTAGCCATATACTTCCTACCAGAAATACCTGTTTTATCAGCACTTAATAAATACATAGTTACTAAGTCAGTGCAAGGGTTCAATCTCAGATGGCCTTGTGAAGAATGTGATTGTTAGGGCCAGCAAATGGTGTGGTGGTTAAAGTGCTCAATTCCCACATGGTCAACTGTGGTTTCAGTACTGGACCCAGAGGATTGAATATCATGCTGAGTGCATGTGCATTCATACCCCAAGTCTAGAGAATGGAGAAGGGATTGTGGCATGGCCATTCTTCTGGGGGGTGGTTTTTCACTTTCTCTCTCACCATCTCTCTCCAGTGAGTATAGACCTATATTGAAAAAAAAATGTAAATGTTATCTAAGATGAGCAGAGCAGCCATTTATACCTTCACAGAGACTAGCTTATAAGGTTAACCCTAGGATACAGGTTGGGGTAGTTTATCAGAGATAGAGAGAGCGAGACAGACAGAGAGAGTGAGGGGGAAGAGATTTATCTAAGTGGTGTTCAGAATAATTATCAAAAAAGTGATCATCTTTGTTTTTTTAAAGTTCATATTATTCATGCCAGAGAGAGAAAAAGAGAGAGAAGCTGCCTCAATAGGGTCCTGTTGCACCATGATCCCTTTTCCTTGGCCCTCTAGCTCATAAAGATCTTGGGCGTGTGCGCATGTGTGTGCACCTAGTATGTTCTCAGACTAGCCTGGGGATCCAAACACACAGGCTTCCAGCATTGCAGTTCAGTTTGTAACCAACTGCCATCAGGCTGAGACATCATTCTTGTTTTAAGATGAGTAACTTGGCATAGAAAGATTAACTGATTTGCTGAGGAGTACACATCTAGTAATCGATAAAACCAAAACTTTAACACAAGTCCTCTCACTAAATGCTATGGTCTTATCTACTATGAATCAGGGTATCCTGGCATCCTTGAGTGGGTAGGTGTAGGTCCTTCACTTTCCCTGTCTTTCAACCCAGGAAGAGTATGAGGAAGATGAGGGGGGTTGGGCGCGGTGTATGGAGAGAATAGCTGTCTATTCACTTAGAAACTCAGGTGCTGGGAGTCAGCAGGTGGCATAGTGGTTAAGGTATTGGACTCCCACATGGTCGATGGTGGTTCACATCCTGGACTCAGCGGCTTAGACTCATGGCAGGCACGTGTGCATGCGTGCTAAAAATCCCAAGAGGAGAATGGCGGAGAAAGAATTGCAGGGTAGTCATCCCCACTAGAGAGCAATTTCTCACTTTATCTCTCTCTCTCTGTCTCTGGTGAGTTCATGCACCCTATAGCAAAAATCTCTCTTTAAAATGATAAAAAGAAAAAAAAAGAAATTCGAGTTCTGGCTAATTGCAATATGTGAATTAAAATTTGTAAAGTTAATATTGCCTCATCTTCCCCCTCATTCTTCTAACAAGTCTTCCCCTCTCCCATCTCACTCCTCTTCACATTTACCATCCTCCCTCTTCTTTCCAAGTATCTAATTACAGTTTTGCAAGAAAAATTACAGACTACATACTACTATGTTCACACCTGGAATTTACACCAATTTTGTGGAATTGAGCTCTGAATGCCACTTTGCATTGCATTCCCATAGCAACACCAAAATATTAGGGGATTGATAGAAAGAAAAAAATTCTCAAAATTCAGTAACTGCAGTTCTAGGATCTTCTGCATTTTTACTTGGCTCTTCTCTGAGATGTTGGCTATTTTTCTAACTTTGTATTTAAAAAAGAGACATATGTTAGAATGATACCAGTTCATATTTTGATTACTTTGCATTTGAAAAAAATGCTTGAAAAGGTGTTGCTACAGTAACAGAAAAAAAGTGATTTGGGATTGAGAGACTGAGGAAAAGGTATGAAAAAGTTTATAAAAGCATCCTGAGAACTCTAGTCTGTTCGACCTGCTATGGTATAAATTAGAGCAATCTGGGGACCTCTGTCACCTCCTGACACTTACAGGGGCCATTTACTTGACCTGTAGGCTCAGAAGGAACATGGAAAGCTGCCAGAGATTAAACATTACTGCCTTGAAGTCAGCTCATGTTTCCCATTTGAGTTGACCTTCTGGATCCTACGCCCTCACCTGATTATTTAGATAGATAGATAGATAGATAGATAGATAGATAGATAGACAGACAGACAGACAGACAGACAGACAGACATATAGATCATTTGAGTATTATTTGAACAGACTTGAATATGCCATTCAGATCTAAGTTGCTCGTTTCCATTGTCTCCAGCCACCCTATGAAGTTCTGTCTTTGCTGCTAGCTCTGTCCTGAGGCTGGTACCATTAGCATGACTTGGCTTGCTTTACCACAGGTGATACATTTCCAGACTCCTTTCAGTCTCAGCTCAATTGATACCTCATCTACAGTGCTTCCCTGATCTATTTAAATAAATGATCTCCCCTCCCCCCCAATCGCTGCAAGAAGTCCCAATCCCCTTATTTTGTTTTCTTTTTTCCATGGAACATATTATTAACCAAGATTACCATCATGTGTTGTTTATTGTCTGATCTCCCCTGCTGGGATGTGAAAGTAGACTTATCTGCCTTATATCAGCACTTTTATTCCAGCTCCTAGCATAATGCCAGGCTCAACAGATAAGTGCTCAGTAAATATTTACTGGATAGATAAATGAATAAATGAATGAATGAATGAATGAGTTTGGCAAATGCCTATTGAATATCTAATATATGCTCATCACATGGCTACCCATTTTGGAGAACAGATGCCACTAGCTTCCTGGAGCATTTACCAATAGAAATGCAAGACTTTGAAAGGCTAATATGCACTGTGTTTCTTATTGTGGGAATGGATATAGATATTCATTCATGGAGCCCTAAATCAGGTCCCTGCCACCTGCCACAAAGAGACAAAACTTGGTGAATAAAGAAATGAGGGTCAGTTAGTGGTGTGGTGAAAGGCAGCTAGATCAAATATGGCCAACATGGTTGAATCTGGACCTGCTGCTTCAAAAACATGCCAAGTGCATAGACATGAGCGCCAAAAATCACAAAAGGAAGGAAAAGTGAAGGGGTTACCATGTGACCATCCCTCATGGGGAGGGGTAAAGTTTCTTACTCTCCCACCCCACACCCAGTGCACATGCACTCTGGCACAATTTTTTTGTTTAAAAGAAAGGAAGAAATATATTCAGTAAGGCCAACACTAAGGAGAGGGTAGACCTGAGTCTATATCATTTCTGCTGTACTGGACAAGACACTGAGCTTATGTAGGGGATTAAACAAAGGGCGAGTTACTGAAGAGGCTTGTCTTCCACAGGATCACAAGGAGACTGGCAACCTCAAGGGATGGCTATCATACTGATTAGGAGCCAGTTTCCCTCTCTATCCTGTAAATGGGCTAGTGACATTATTCCTTTTTTTTTTTTTTAACAGGTTTTTGTCTTAGGGCATGCTTGCTGGAGAGAGACAGAAACAAAGACAGAGAGGGGCAAGTGAGAAATCATCCCTAGGGGTGATGGCCATGCTGCAACCTATTCTCTTCTCAGGATTTTAGGCACACATGCAAACACACCTGGCATAATTTTCAAGCCACCAGGTCCAAGACTTGAACCATGGTTGGCCATGTGGAAGTCTAGCACCTTAACCACTACGCCATCTGCTCCTCCCCTTTTGAAGTTTACTATAGGGCACATGTACTTGCTGGAAAGATAAAGTGGAAGTGACAGCGTACCTAGGTACATGACCACTCCGCAATTGCCACGATCCCTTCTTTGCTCTCCTCTTGGGATTTTGTACAAGTACTTGGTATGTTCTTCAAAGTCTAGACTCAAACAATGATAGTGGCACAGTTGGCCAGGTGGGATCTGGGGACCTTAACCTCCATGCCACCTGGCTTCCCCTCACCCTCCCCATAATCTCTCCCTTTCTGGTCTCCTTAGCCAGGCATGTTTAAAGACTTGGTGAGGATACTGTTATGTTAACTTCCATTAGTTAGGCAGTTGCTTCCATCTATTGTGAGGGAGGTAAAAGCTAAGTTCTGTGAAGTGAAAAAGACAGAGGTTAAAGACTGATTTTCCTAAGGGTTAATCTATTAAGGTAGATACTTAAGACTGATTATAATATAATCACTTTGATTCTCTTATGGCCAGGTTACACTGTCACTGTGGTCCTCACAGATGTGGCAGTTCAGGAACAGTTTTAGGCTTTCACTGGCCAAGATGCTTCCAAGGCACTCTTCAGAGATGAAGGGTATAGTTTGGCTTGCTTAACTTGCCCCAAGTGCAGAGGAAAAGAAATACTTAAGTCAGCAACTGATAGTCATGACAACCACCAGAAAGGCCAGTCAGTGCATAGCTTGCTCTATAACAGCAGAGTGCTAGATGCTTTGAAGTACTTGCTCTAAGGAAAAGCAGGACATTTCAGGGTCGAAGCTGAAATGGCTTAATGTTTTTCTGTTATGTCATTAGGTATAGCTTTTCCTGTAATAAGACACATCATCGTCCCAGTTTAGGGACACTGAAAGGTTCCATTTTAAAAACCTTAGTTGTGCTGTTGAAATTACTTCTCTCCACAATTTTGGGATGCCTCTACAATCTCTGTCTCTCAGCTTCATCATTCACTAATCTTCTCTGGGCCTCTGCTTCCTCTATTTGGACAATGAGGCTGATAGTTTGTAAAAAACCCTAAAAGCAATGTTTGATGGCTGTAATCTCATTTTCCCTATCTGGTTAATAGTTCATATAAATGCTAGGTATGGTTTTGGCCACTGTTAATGGGCATCATTTACCTGGGTTTCATCATCCCTGAGAGGCGCTAATAGTAACCAGTTTACATTTTAGGTCTCTACCTGCTAGAATCAAAGTACACATACTTGTTGAGGTCTCAGCAACCTGATATCAAATAGTTTGCTGAATCTGGCAGTATTCTTTTTGTGGTAGCCATAGTATTTCAGGAGTGATATCTCTCTCTATATATATATTTCTATTTTATCTCAGTTTGCTACAAGGCATGTGTGCTGACTGGAGACAGACAGAAAAAGAGGGAAAATGAGAAAGCACCCCCCAAGGGGACTGGCCTTGTCACAATCCCTTTTCTTCTATTCTCCTCTCAGGACTCTGGGCATGTACACACATGTGCCTGGTGCGTGTGTGTGTGTGTGTTTCCTACAGGGTGCATACGCTCACAGGAGAGACAGAGAGACAGAAAGTAAGAAATCACCCCCAGGGGGGATGGCCACGCCACAATCTCTTCTCCTCCATTCTCCTCTTGGGATCTTGGGCACATAAACACATGCACCCAGCATGAGTTTTAAGCCACTGGGTCCATTACTTGAACTGAGGTTGACTATATGGGAGTCCAGTGACATAGCCATTACACTAACTGTTGGTCCCACACCTGGTGTGTTTTTCAAACCATGTCCAGGACTAGAACCATGCAATTGTCCATGTGGGATCTAGCCACCTTAACCACTGCCACCAGCTGGTCCTCAGAAGTGACATGTGGATTTAACTGAGTTATGACAGTTTTTGAAGTTGTATATCACACCTTTTTTTAAGTGATAAAAATATATTGTCTTGGGACCAGCAGTACCAAAATACCAAAAGTATTGTCTTCACATTATTTTGATAATGAAAGTAATTTTAATTGTCTTTTGTTTTGTCAGAGGGTGTATGTGCTCACCAGAGAGAGACAGAGACAGTGGAAAAGGAGAAATCTTTCCAGACAGGCAATGGTCACACTGTAATCCCTTCTCTTTCATCTCTCCCTTTTCCAGAAATGGGTAAACATATACATGTACCAGGTATGTTTCTCAAGTTATTGGGTCCTGGACTGCAACCATGGGGTTGACCATTGTAAGATCTGGCTACTTTACTACCAGGCCACTAAAGTTGGCCACCCAAATTTTAATAGTCTTAAGGCAGAAGTTAATGCTTACATTAGTTCTTCCTACTGTGAGGTTTCACTACAAATCTAATTATTCATATGTAATCATGCCTCACACAGTAACGATATTGCACAACAAGAGATTCTTTCCTTCAAGAGTGTTGAATATATCCTACGCATATCACTATGGCTTTATGGGAAATATTTTGACATCTAAGGATTTCCCATGGACATTAATGGGATATATATATGGGATTTGGGACACACATGCACATGTGCCCAATGTGTTTTTCAAGCGACTGGGTCCAGGACTCAAACTGCATGATAGGCCATGTAGTTTGGGATCCATCACTCTAACCACCATGCCACCAGCTGACCCAAGAATAGGTAAATATTTTCTAGACAAATACTATTGCACTCCATACATATTTGCATAGCTGTATTATATATCAGACATAAAAGACCTTGAGGTTTTCTTTTAAAGGCACGCTAAGAAAAAGAGGACTAAAAAGACTCTTACATAGATAAACAATTCAATTCATTGACTTCTAGATGCTGCGAAGGATGGGGAGGCAGGGAAAAAGGGCTGTTGATTAAGAGAAACAAAACTGCAGATAGGAAGAATACTTTCTAGTATTACAAAATGCAGTACGGAAAATATAGATGGCAACAACTTGCTGTGTATCTTTTTTTTTCTTTTGGAGAAGTTTTTGCTATAGGGTGCGTGCACTTGCCAGAAAGACAGAGAGAGGCAGAGAGATAGAAAGCGAGAAATCACTCCCCATGGGGGATAGCCACACTGCCATCCCTTCTCCATTCTCCTCTTGGGATCTTGGGCATGCACACACACGCACCCAGCGTGAGTTTTAAGCCACCGGGTCCGGGACGCAAACAGCGGTCGACTACATGGGAGTCCAGCGACATAGCCATTATGCTAACTGCTGCTCCCACCTTGCTGTGTATCTTAAAGTAACTAAAAGAATTTTGAATGTTCCCAACATAAGTAATGAGCAGAAAAAGTGACAGATATGTTAATTTCCCTGATTCAATCTGATTTAATCATCATATTACTGTATTCTTGTATGAAAAAATTATATTGTACTGCTTCAAATATGTATGATTATGTTAATAGAAGGAGTTTTAAAAATGAATTCAATTCACTGGAAAGTATTAATAATTCTTAAATTTCTATTATTTTAATAATCCTATCTCAAAATATATTAAGTTAAAATGGACCAAATGACAGGAAGAAACACTCAAGTTCACAGTTATGGGGGAAGAGTTTAACCCACTATTCAAAGTACTAAGTTAAACAGATGAGGACCAGCACGTGGCATGGTGCTTAAGGCTCTTCAATTTACTGGAAAGTATTAATAATTCTTAAATTTCTATTATTTTAATAATCCTATCTCAAAATATATTAAGTTAAAATGGACCAAATGACAGGAAGAAACACTCAAGTTCACAGTTATGGGGGAAGAGTTTAACCCACTATTCAAAGTACTAAGTTAAACAGATGAGGACCAGCACGTGGCATGGTGCTTAAGGCTCTTGGACTCCCACATGGCTGACTGTGGTTCAAGTCCTGGACCTGTCAGTTTGCTTTCTCACTTTCTCTCTATTTTTCTCTCAAGTATGTAAGACCTATAGAAAATTTAAAAGTAATAGTAAAAATCTATGAAATTAAATAAATATTTCTTTAAAAAATAAGTTAAACAGACAAAAATAGTTGGTGAGAACATAGAATAGAGGTCAATATACATTTTCTGTAGTGGGCTGGTTAGTAAATACTTTAGACTTTGTGAACTATATGATCTCTCACAACTAAAGTGTGCCAATGTAGTGTAGCCCTAGATAATATTTAAGTGAATGAGAATGTCTGTTTTCAATGAAACTTCATTTAAAAACACTGAAAATTGATTGTCATATTATCTTCACGTGTCACAAAATCTACTTTTACTAATTTTTAACCATTTAAAGATGTGAAAATTGGGGCCAGCAGGTGGCATGGTGCTTGAGGCTCTGCACTCACACATGGTCAACTGTAGTTTGAGCCCCAGACCTGGTGGCTAGAAAATCACACTTGGTGGGTGTGTGTGCCTGCCCAAAATCCCAGGAGGAAAATGTAGAAGGTATTGGGTTGTGAGCAACCTCCTGGGGAGGAGAGTAATTTATCACTTTCCCAGTCACTGTCCCTCTCTGCCTCTCTCTGGTGAGCTCACATGCCCTATGGCAGAAGCCTAAAAACATTAAAAAGTGAAAATTATTTTTAGTCCAAAGGTAAAAAAGCAGAAATGGGCCACACTTGGTTTATAGACTGTAGTTTGCCAACTTCTGATGTCAAAGATTTATATACACAATAAGTTTAACCTAATGTGAAAATTTTTGCATCTAGACTTTTTAAAATATTTATCATTCTCAAGAATACATGGACTGTTTATTTTATAAAAATAATAACATTTTAGGCTATAAAGAAGAAGCAATATATTTAAAGGAATTCATATATTACTATATTCTCTTAACTCAGTACCATCCATTAAAAAATAAAGAGGATCGTTTTTAAAATATGCACAAAGTTTTGAAAAAATTTAAAATGTACTTGTAAATAACTATTCATGAGTCAAAAATTCATTCGAGGTCCAGTCAGAGAAATAGGCAGTAAGTGTCATGTCACTCCACAATGCTGGAACCACACGACTGAAGAGGGTTCAGATCCCAAATTGACCTGAAGCATACTATGTGCTTGCACCCATCATCCTGGCTGGCTGGAAGGCTGAGGGAGGTGATCAAAGGCTTCAGGAGACCTTGTTATCGGTGCCCGTCTCTTTCTCTTGCTCTTTTTCATGTTCTTTCTTGCTCTCTCTTGCCCTTTCTCTCTTTCATGAAGTAATTAAAATAATAAACTTAAAAATAATTTATATTAAGCAAGACCATGGCCTGGTGGTTAAGGGAGAGAATCCCACAATGTCCAACCATACTGTTTGAGTCCTAGACCTGACAGCTTGAAAACATGCTGGGCATGTGTGTATACACACTCCAAGTCCTGACAGGATAGAGAAATGGAGAAGGGACTGTAGTAACGCTCTGTTCCATGGGGATGCTTTCTCCCTCACCTTCTCCTTCTGGCAAGTGTGCACCCTCTGGAAAATTTTATAAAAAACAGTAAAAGAAAAAAATCCTTATAGTGTACATTTAAAAATATTTAAAATAAAAGGTAAAGAGAAAACTTCCATGTAAAAACTTTTGAAATAAAAAAAATGATGCTTAGATAGAAACTCATAGCATTAATATATTAGAAAAGGGTCATAAATTCATGAAATAAGCATCCAACACAGAGAGAGAGGGAAAGTGAGAAAGCAAGCTATTAGGTCCAGGACTAGAACTGCAGTTGGCCATTCGGGAGTCCAGTGCCTTTAAAATTTTAAAGGTGAGGAACCAAAAAGAACAATAAGAGCCACAAAGAAAGTTTAAAGAAAGAAAATAAGAGGTGGTCACAAATTAATGAAACAGAAAATAAAAAATACAACAGAGAGAATCAACAAAGCCAAAAGTTGGTTTTCTGAAAACACTAATAAGATAGACAAGACTTTGGCAATATTACAAATTAAGGTAGCAGAGAGACAAAGAATGCAAATGGACAAGGAACAATATTAGGAATTAAAAAGGAGGACATGGTGGACCAGCAGATGGCAAAGAGGTCAAAGTATCTGAATCCCATATGGCTGGCTGCATGGTTTGAGTCCAGAACCAGGTGTCTTATAAAACACTTCAGATGTGTATGCATATGTGCCCAAAATCCCAAGAGGAAAATGGAGGAGAAGGGATTGTGCTGTGGTGGTCACCCCTGTGGGATGATTGTTTATTGTCTCTCTCTCTCTGGCAAGTGCACACACCCTTTAGTAAACTGAAATTTTTTAAAAAGTGAGATGGCTAGACATACAGTAACAAGCTGAAATTTTTTGAAAAGTGAGATGGCTAGACATACAGTAACAAGGAAATACTAAACGACAACTTTATATTAATGTAAATGAGAACTTAGACAAAATGTATACTTTTTTTTTGAGAGAGAGATTTTCACTGTAGGGCGCGTGCGCTCGCCAGACAGACAGAGAGAGACATAGAGACAGAAAGCGAGAAATCACCCCCCAGAGGGAATGGTCACGCCGCAATCCCTTCTCCTCCATTCTCCTTTCGGGATCTTGGGCACGCACACACACGCGCCTGGCGTGAGTTTTAAGCCACCGGGTCCGGGACACGAACCGCGGTCGACTACGTGGGAGTCCAGCGACATAGCCATTACGCTAACTGCTGGTTCCCGACAAAATGTATACTTTTATAAAAGAAAAACCTAACTTGCCTAGACTAACCATAGAAAAAACAGAAAACCTAACTAGACTTATAATCATTAAACAGTTAAAGTAGTTTTTCTTTTCCTTTAGTTTTATTTTGCTGTAAAGCACATGCACTCACTAAGAAAGAAAGGGAAAGCAAGAGAGAGAGGAGGGAGAGAGAGAGAAAGTGAGGAAGTGATAGAGAGAAAGTGAGAGAGAAAAAGCGAGAGAGGAAAGGTGAGAAAGCAAGCCTCCATGTACAGGACTTGAACCATAGTCAGCCATGTGGGAGTCACCACCTTACCTACTATACCACCTGCTGGCCCCAAATATCCTACCTTAAATATTAGGAAACTGAATCAAGCAATGTGCAAAAATGATAATAAATTTCACCCAGTTCAGTTTCACAAGAGTCTATGGTTGGCTGAGCATTGGAGAAAATATTAATGTAAATCATTACCTTAATGGGAAGAAACAAAATTATGATTCCATCTCAATGAAAACAGTAAAAAAGATTTAATAAGAGCCAGTGCCTATTCATGAAATAAACAAATCAAGCCAAAACACAGTTTTTAATGAATGAGGGATAGAAGCAACTGATAAAGTAAATCTACAAAATAATCTGCTGTAGCTATCATGCTCGATGGTAAAATGTTGGGTGAATTCCCCTTGAAAATTAAGAACAGTACAAAATTGCTCACTATCATCATTTCTACTCAGCAGTGTATTACAGTCTCTAGTAAGTGCAGTAATACAAGGAGAATAAGTGAAATGTAATTGTTGGAATACGTTGCCAATATTGTCAAAACTTATCGATTTTGTGATTTGTTTATATAGAAAATCTTAGATAATCTATACATTCTTAGAATTAGAAATAGTTAAACAAAAATTAATTATATTCCTGTATACCAGCAATTAACATCTAGAAAAAGAAAAAAATCAGGAAAGCTTACAAGTGTAAGGTACACAGAAATAAATCTAGTGAAGATGTTAAAAATCTTACTGGATGGCCAACCAGTAGTGTGATGCTGGTTTCTGAATCTCACATGGCCAACTGTGGCTTGAAAGACATGCTGGGTGTGTGTATGTGAGCTGAAAATCTTGAAAGAAGAGAGAAATGGAGAAGTGACTGCAGCACAATCATCCCTCATCGGGGTGCTTTCTCACTTTCCTTTCAATCGCTCGCTCACTCTGGCAAACACATGTGCCCTCTAGCAAAATTAAAATAAATAAATAACAAATTGCTGATGAAAAGATTTTTTAAAAAGACATGAAATAAATGCAGTTATAAAGTAACACACTCATGGTGCCCGCCTGGTGGCATGGTGGATAAAGTGGCTAGATCCCACATAGCCTACTGTGTGGTTTGAGTCCTGCACCCAGCAGCTGAAAAATATGATGAATGTGTGTGCATGTGTGCCAAAATTCCAAAAAGAGAATTGAAGAGAAGGGATTGCAGTATGGCTACCCCCCAGGGAGTGGGGAATGATTTCCCATTCTCTCTGTCTCTTTCATGAGCACACTCACCCTATAGCAAAAATATAAAAATTTAAAAAAAATGAACAATAAAGTTATCCCCATAGTGCAATGGTTAAGGGAGCCAGATTCTATATGGTCGACCACAATTAAAATTCTGGCCCTGGCATCTTGAAAAACACTCCAAGTGTGCGTGCATGAGTGTCCAAAATCCTGACATGATGGAGAAATTGAGGAAAAAGGATTATGGTGTTACCACACCCCATTGGGCGAGATGCTTTCTCTCTCCCTTGCTCAGTCTCTCTGGTGAGTGCAAATGCCCAGTAGCAATTTAAGAAAAAAGATATTTTTAAAAAATCTGTAAACATAAAGGAAAAGATGAAATCTTTTTACTCTTTTAGAATTAAAACCTTCTGATCACTGAAAGCACTATTTAAAAAAATAGAAGTGTCAGAAAAAGGTAAAAGACATTTGAAAGGCATAAAATCCATTACTAATTAGTATCCATTATAAAATAAAAATAATTTCTATTAACCAACAAGAACAAACAACCCAAGAGAAAATTAGCTAAGGGTCATGAGCAGGCAATTTGTGGAAGAGAAAACCTGAATGGCCAGTAAACATAGGAAAAAGATGTTTAATTTGACTTATAATTAGAGCAATTTAAATTATATCTAAAATGATTTGTAATTTCTCCATCTACCAGATTAGTTGAAATTTGATGTTTAACTCCACTAGGCTTTTGTGAAAGTGTGTGGGAATGGGCACCCTCATAAAACTGGGGAAAGTTTAAATTGGCACAACTACTGTGGAGGGTAATTTGTCAACATCTAGTAAAATTGAAGATAAGTATATCCTACAAATCAGCAATTCTACTCCTAGGTATATCTCCCCCTTGCCCCAAGAAACTCTTGAACACTTATACCAAAAGATATGTAAGGTACAGAATGTCTTGATTTGTAAAAAAGAAAAGAAAAAAATTGAATGATATCCTTACCATTGATAGCAGAAATTAAACACTAAATAGTGAAAAAAATATAAACTAGAGCTAAATATATCAACATAATATTGATGAAATCATATGCCAAGAAAAGCAAGTTGTCAATTGTAATGTACAGTAGTAGCTCCATTTCCACAAATTTGAGAAACATGTAAAATAATGTTACATGTTGATGACACTTCTATACGTGTATGCATCTTTAAAAGAGTACAAGAAGGCTTAGCTCTGTGGCCTGGTTAAGGGAGCCAATCCCACGTAATCAACCATGTGGTTAGAATGCAGGCACAATGGCTTGTAAAACACAACAGGTACATGTGCCCTGAATCCTGATAGGATAGAGAAATGGAGGAGAAGAGGCCACAGCATGAACATGCCCCACTGGGGGATGCTTTATTCATTTCCTTCTCTCTCTCTCTGTTTCTCTGTGTCTCTCTAGCTAGTTCACATATCCTCTGTCAAGCTAAAAAAATTAAATAAGGGCCAGCTGGTGGCATGGTGGTTAGAGTGGCTGGATTCCAAATGGTCAATTGTATGGTTTGAGTCTTAAACCCAGTGGCCTGAAAAACACTCCAGGCACGTGTACATGCACACCAAAACTTTTAAGAGGAGAATGTAGGAGAAGGGACTATGGCATTGTTATTCTTTCTGAATGGTGTCTTCTCACTCCCCATCCTCCATCTCTGGGGGTACACACACTCTACAGCAAGTTAAAAATAAATGAAAGAGTGCAATAGAATGATAACACCTAAATCAAAATAGTCTATCTGGGGCCAACAGATGGCATGGAGGTTAAGGCTGCTGGATCCCACATGGCCTACTGTGTTGTTCAAGTCCAGTCTCATCAGCTTGAAAAAGCACACTGGAACCATGTGCGTGCATGCCCAAAGTCCCGAGAGGAGAATGGAGGAGAAGGGATTGTGATGTGACCATCCTCCCTGGGGAGTGATTTCTCTCTCTCTCTCTTTCTCTCTCTCTCTTTCTCTGGCAAAAGCGCATACACCCTATAGAGAAAAAAAGTAAAAACAACTACAAAAAACAACAACAAAAACAGTCTACCTCATGGTAGAAGGGAAGGAATGGGAATGCAGTGGTGGAAAAGTATACAAAGGATGTCAACTATATCAGTTGTGTTTCTAAGATGGACATTGTTTCATGGGGGTTTATTTTATTAGTATTTGTCTTTTAATTCTTTTGGAATCTTCCAGAGTGCATGTGTGCTCACCAGAGAGACAGAAATCATCTCCCCCAATGGGGTGTAGTCTTGCTGAAATTTTTTTCCTCTGTTTCCTCCATTTCTCAATCCTATCAGGATTCTGAGTATGTATACACACACACACACACACACACACACACACACAATATTTTTTGAGCTGTTGTGGCTGAATGTTTGAGCCCCTGTAGGCCATATGGAATCTAGCTTCAAGTGCACAACACTTAATGGCTATGCTACTGGACCAGTGGAATATTCGTCTTTTTGAATGTCCAAAATATTTCATAATGAATTTTAAAGTAGCTTACTGTTTCACCTCCACTCTATTCTAGCATTTCCTCCTAAACTATTTTTCTTAAAATTTCCATTTACCTACACTTGAAACCCCAACTTTATCATAGGGTCCTCCACTTTTGGTACTCCCTACAATCAATCAGTTGACTGCCTTGTCACATTTCCCCTGTAAGTTCTCATATCTGCTCCATTTTTATTTTTCCTTTACTTCTGCTACTGCCCTTGTTTGTCATCTGTCGCTGTGATCATTGTATTAGCCACCTCACTGGTCCTGCTGCCTCTAGACCAGTGGTTTTCAACCTTGGCTGCACATGGTAATCAAGTGGGGTGCTTTAAAGGGAAAAAAAATACCCTCATGCCTAGAGTCAACCCTAGGGATTCAATTTAAATAGTAGGTGATGGGAGTCTGGTATGAGTATTTGTAAAGAAACTCACATGATTTTGATGTTTAGCCAAGGTGAAATGCCATTGATCTAAGTTAGAGGTTGACAAATATTTTCTATAAAAGGCCACATAATAAATATTTTAGGCTTTTCAGGTCAGTCTTTGTTGCAGCTATACAATTTTTCCATTGAAGTTTAAAAGTAACCATCAAATAGGCATGGCTATATTTCAAAAAAACTTTAATTATAAAAGCAGGACCAGATCTGGCCCAAGGGCTATAGTTGCTGACTCCTACTCTTGGTCAGTTGTTCTCAAATTCTATAATATATCTCATCACGTGGAGGGTTTCTTGAAATGCAGATTGTTGAGCACCTCCTCCAGATTTTATGATCTAGTAGATGGGGAAGGGGTCAAGTTTCCAGGTGATAATGATGCTGCTGGTCCAAAAACCATGATTTGAAAATGACTAGTCCACTCCCTTTGAGTTCTGGTCCATTATCTTTACTACTTTTAATCAGTCTATTACAGCATATTTTAAGAATTCCTGGGAAAGTTGGTGGAAAAACAGAATAATTCCTTATATATGATAAAACATATCAACAAATATCAAGACAAACCAACATTATATGGCTGGTGATGTTTCCTAATGATTAAGGGGACTGGATCCCACATGGCCAACCACAGTTCAAATTCTGGCCCCAGCACCTTGAAAAACACATTGGGCATGCATACAACCATGTCCCAAATGCTGATAAGTTGGAAAAATAGAGAAGGGATTGTGGTGTGATCGTGCCCCACCTGGGAGTGTTTTCTCTCTCTCACAAGCACACATACCCTCTGAAAATTAAGAAAAAAAGCATTATAGTTAATTATGAAGCCCTAATAGTATTCTCATTGCAGTTGGGGACAAGGCAATACCACCACTATCATTTGGCTTAGTTCTAAATGTACCAACTAATACAATTAGATGAAAAAAAAAAAAAAGAGGTAAGATATTTTAAAAAGAAAAAAGAAGAGGCATAATGACCATCATTTGCAAATGATATGATTGTATACTTGGGAAATTCAAGAAAATAAACTGGAAGTTTTTAGGATTATATAAGTAAATATTTATAGAGCACATAATAATAGATTACATGAGATAAAAATAGATAAAACTTGGCAATGAATTTAAGATATTTATAGGACCTATACAAAGAAAAATTTTTCAATGCTGTTGAGGGACATGAATAGATGGAAGGAAATATCTTGTTCTTGAATATGAAGACAATATTGGGCAGATGTTAAAATTCAATGTGGACTTAATTAAGATACCGAGGGAAATTTGGACTACATATAACAATTTCAAAATATACACAAAATACAATAAAAAGAAGAAAAAAACATGTGAGACTGGTCAAGATAATTTTTAAAATGAGAAGTAATAAATAAGGATTAACTTTACAATATATATTATAAGCTACTATAAATAAAGGCACAGGAATAGGAAGACAGATCAGAGAAAGATTTTTATTCCAGAAATAGACTCTAACACTAACATATATAATTAAAGGGCCATATTAAAAGAGTGGGAAAAATTATGTTGAAACTGACTAGTCATCTAGATAGAAAAAATAAAGATAACTTTCTCTCTCTCTCTTTTAATTTGCTGTAGAATGCATGTATATCCCAGAGAGAGACAGAGGAAAAGTGAGAAAGCATGTGTGGAGGAGAAAGGATTGTGATGTGGCTATCTTCTCTGGAGG
Source organism: Tupaia belangeri chinensis (assembly GCF_000334495.1). Taxonomy (NCBI): domain Eukaryota; kingdom Metazoa; phylum Chordata; class Mammalia; order Scandentia; family Tupaiidae; genus Tupaia; species Tupaia belangeri. The sequence goes on from NW_006206561.1 coordinate 395,192, forward strand.
ATGATTTCTCATTTTCTTTTTCTCAGTTTCTCTCTGACAAATGCATACTTCCTATAGCAAAAAGAATCTTATAAAAGAAAAATACTGTTGAGAAAACATAAGTCACAACAATCCCTTACTCTTAGCACCAACCTTTCCTACTGGTTGCTGTTTTACCATTTTGTTTCTATCTATGCAAGGACTTTAAAAAGTTCATGGAAAAAATAAAATTAAACTATGAGTTTCTTTTGGCGCAATAAAAGTTTTAAACGAATGCATAATTTTCTCATAATGTGTATTTTTTGTACACTTTTTGAAGACTCATTTTATATCTTGCTAGATGTCATTTGAAAAGCCTCCAAAAGTAGAGTAAGACTTGATCTTTGCTTTTAAGCTAGCTCTGGAGACAGTACTTCATATGGAAACAAGTGCTTTATTGTATTATTATTGAGGAAAGTATGATAGGAGCACAGTGTTTCAAGTGGACTGGGGTCAACAGAGCAGGTCATTTGGAGTAGGTGGGCCTTTAAGCATGGATTGGTACATCACTATTTCAAGCACCATAGTGGAAAACAATGCTAAGCGTGAGTCAGAGATTCCATCCTTCATTTAGGTCAAAAGAATATTCCCAAAGTACAGAATAGAATTCAACCTAAAAAGTAGTTTAAAATAAATACATTTGAAAGTGTGTTTAATGTTTATTATTAGAAAGCAGCAAAGAGAGATGAAAGTGATGTCTTACTATTTTTAACTTAGTTTAAAGACTAAATAGAAAATGATGAAAATTGATTGTTAAGTAATAAGAATGAAAATAGTGAAAAAATATTACAAGTGATATTTAAGTGAACATTGATGAAAACTTACCATTACTGATTAAAGCATGCCATATCAAGCAAATACAGCTAGCTTTTCTTTCTTTATGCTGCCAGAAGATTGAATTAAATGACCTTTTATTTCCGAGATCTGTAAACTCTTAAAGAAAAATGTTGCCAGAGGGCACATGCACTCACAGGAGAGAGACAGATAGAGAGGGAAAGTGAGAAAGCATCTTCCATGAGACATGATCACACTTTAATTCCTTCTCCTCCATTTGTCCTTTTGGGATTTTTTTTGAGGAGGGGTGGGTTACACATTCACACTTGTCCAGCTTCTCAACCTACCAGGTCCAGGACTTGAACATCAGTGTGGTCCTGTGGGCTCCAACTGCCTTAACCACCATGCCATTGACTGGCATATTTATTTACTTTTTTTAAAATTTGCCATAGGGTGCATATGCTTTTTTAGAGAGAGACAGACAAAAACTGAAAAAGCACTTCTATGGGGAATGGTCACACCACCATCACGTCCCTTGTATTTCACCCTCCTTTTGGAATTTTGGGCTTGTATGTGCATGTGTCTGATGTGTTTCTCAAGCTGCTTGGTTGGGACTCAAACCATGGGATCTGTCTTGTGGGATCTAGTTACCTAACTGCCATGCTACAGGCTGGCTCCCAAAATCCGTGATATTATTAAAGCATTAATACTGGTTTATCCCATTCTAGAATAAATATATGATTTGACAACATAATGATCAATTAGGAGTCTCTTGTGTTAAGATTTTTTTAATTACAGAAAGGAATATTAAAAAGACCCCATTTTATGCTGTTAAATTGAATACGTATATGGCAGATAATAAACATACAGGCAAGGAATACATAGGTGTTTCACTCCAACTTGTAACTATCCTCACAGATGTCTGTTTGTAATTACTACCTCTTGTCAGAAAGAGTCTACCCATGTGGATTTCCCAGAATTTAGTGAAGAAAGTCAGAATGGAGGACATGAAGGGGATTTGGGTTTGGTGATAAAAAGACAGGTAATATGTAACATTTTTTTCTCTTAAAAAAACATTTATCAGAGTAAGTGAAGCATTTAACAACTGTCTTTGGAGCTATCAAATGTTTGTCTTTTCTAGACACTCAAGTGTATTATAAACTACTCATATATTTCAATGTTGGCATTTTGTCTTAGAAACTCCTAATACATGAAAGGAAATAAAAAGCTAGCAGTACACCCCCATCACCAGTCTTATAAACTCAAGCCAAACTGTTAATATTTTATTAATCAATGTCACTAATTTGCCTTTGGCATCTTAGCTCATAGTATTTTCCTGCTTTTTTGCAATTTGTCTTTCAGGATTCTGCTCAAATTCCATCTTCTCTATAAAGCTTTTTATAACGGTTTATCTTCATATTCTTCTTCTCATTTAAATGTTTCTGTAGAATAGAGGACTCAATGATATATTGGTCTATAGATTCTTATTCTGATGTGCTACACCATCATGCCTGCTCCCCCAGGATTGGCCGTTTCTCTGAACTTCAGTCTCTCTGTATAACAGAGGCGATAATATAGGTTGAGCACCCCTAATCTGAAAATCAGAAACCTGAAATGATCCAGAACCCGAAACTTTTTGAGCACCAACATGACACTATTGGTGGAAAATTCTGCATCTGATCTCATGTGTTAAGTCACAGTCAAAATACAGGTATATAATCCTCAGTTTATTCAGTGTCCCCAGGGGTAAAAAGATACTCCTTGCCCCTTTCAGCTGCCATAGGGTGGGGTCCCATTGCCAAGGTAGCTTATTACATTTATACAAATATTCCCAAATCCAGAAAAATCTGAAATGCCTCTGATCCCAAGCATTTCTGATAAGAGATCCTCAGTCTATATAGCCTCTCTTAAAGGCTTATTTGGAGGAGTAAATGAGATAAACCATGTTGTCAGTGGAAATAACCGACTCTGCAGAAATAATAATAATGCAGTTTATTACTAAGCACAAGATTGAGTGACCAACCCAAGAAATTCTCTGGGTGCTGAGATACAGTGGTTCCTTTTATATGGTCCTGAAAGCAGGAGAGTTGTCAATTAGCATAACATGTCTTTTACTGGCCTAGCCTAAAAGAGGTGGGACTTCTGGAAGTGGAGGCTTGAAGGTTATGGGTGAGTTTGAAATTCTTAGATTAGTAATTGGTTAAAGAAAAGAAATGAGTCTGTGCCCCTGAAAGAGATCAGCAAAAGAAAATGTTTTATTCTAAGAGCTAAAAAGGCTTAGAGTGCATCATAAAAACAGTTCCCTTGAAACAGGATGTAGCCTCCCACTATCAATGGATCAAAGTGGTCTGTTCATGTTAGTAGGCCTCTATCAATGTTCATAGGTGTGATACTCTCAGGTCCCTGGGAAACAACTTTGAAATAGGGAAAAGTAGTCAGAATTTGGTCCTCACTGTTAATTATGTGAGTATGACACACAGTAAGTTCCCTGTATAAACTTTAGCTATTGTTATTACACACCCTGTAAATGCTTCGCGATTGATATCTTGATTAAGCTTCAAGTCTGCACTCTAAAAAAGTATAGTTATTTGTCTGCTAAAAGTTGCCTCAGGCCATGCCTACAGAGACAAAACAACTAGTTAAAAATTGAAAATACAATCAACTAGTTGCTTTCTCTATATGCCATTAATAATTGGTTTGACTGTATTACCTGAGTGAAATAATTGGCTGTTTATGTGTGTTGGCATGAAAGGGTGCATAATACATAATTTTCCACAAAACTCACAACTAAGAAAAATAAGTCAGTGAATAAAGTCATGCCCGTGAGTCATTTAGATAAAATGCCACTTAAGTCAGTAAAGCAACTATTTTGACAGTCTTTTTTTTTAATTTTTAATATTTCTGACTTTATCAGTTGATTCTCTGACTTGATGAAACTGCCTGGGATTTTGTGTGTAGAAACAGCTTTAATCTCTTTTAGTCCTGTCCTGTTTTCTTTAAAGTACCAAATACACAGACCCATGCTTACTCTCTTTTTTCTCCCACTATGGGGAATTTTTTGATTGCAAAAAGATATTAACAAATGGTATAAAATGCACATGCAATGTCAGTCTCACAGGCACCAATGTTAATACGATTCATTTTACTTGACAAAGCAGCACTATTTAAATAGGGATATTTCTACCCTTATTCTTCTACATAGTGATCTTTCTGCATTCCCATCGCCTCATATTTTGGTAGTAAGACAATATTCCATTATGAAATGGATTTCACCGACTGTACAGTGTGAGGAACCAAAGTATGCCACCCCAAAATATACTTCTTTGGCAGATTTCTGAAGTAACCGGTGCTGGGAACACGGTGGTGCAGGGTGATCAGATCCAGCATCCACAGCAGGACTTGAGTTCTTGTCTACAGCTCATGAAGAATTAGAAGCACAGACACAGAGAGAGTAGAGCAAAACAGAGTATTGAAAGAGAGGGAAGGAAAAACAGAGCTCCAAAGAAGAAGGGAGAGGTTCTGGAAAATGGTTGCCAAGGAGGAGCTGAGGCTGGGGTGGGTATTTTGGTCAGGAAGGGCTTTATCCAGGCTTGTTCAAGGTGGGGTACATGCTGAATGGGTCCAGTTATTCTCCTCCTAATTTTGGGGTGAACACGAGGGTCAGGAGATTCTTTGTCTAGAAGCTCTGTGCCATCAAAACCATTATCTTCTTCTTAGAATGTAGTGGGCCCTGTAAAAAAAGCATTAGTTTTAGGTTTAAGTCATGTTGCCTATGTCAGTGCCTGAGCCACTCTGTTGCAAGCCATCTTTCCTGAGCAAGCAGCCAAGCTGTTTTGTCTCCATCTTAAAACTTAGCAATTTTGTGATTCTATTTTGAACCTATACTCTAACTATATTCTTAGGATCCCTGTCCCTTACCTCATAAGTATTTAGAGGGGCTACAGACACAATATTTAATTTGCCAACCTAGAAGCAGTTCACCTCTCTGAGGCTAGAATAATTGGGACCCTGCCTTGCGGAATCAGACAGGCCTTGGGTACTTTTGTTGTCCCAAGGACGTTAGGCTGCAGACTTGTGCTGTGTGGTATTGCTGGAGAACTTCCTGTGAAAGTCCTAATCTCAGATGGCAGATGCATTCCAGTTAGGCTTCCAGATGGACTCTCAGCATAGAGCCCCTTTGTGGAGTGATGCAGGTACTTGGCCCCGAGCTGGCTCACATCTCCCTGTCCTTTACCCTGTTATGCTCTCTTGTGTGTTAGGACATTTGATGTAAATACAGCCTTGACATTGTGGAAAGACACAGATCGAGTCATCGATCTGTTGCTCTCAGCAGAGGCACAGCTATGCACTTGCCTATAGGGATAACAGAAACATCATGAGCACCTAACATCATCCTTAACAGCCTATGACAATGAGGATTGTTATCAGACAGGGCAGGTGGGCCGTGTTGTGTGAAATATTCTATTCTTTGAGTCCAGATCTCTATGATTCAAGACCCTCCCTGAGACACAGAATAAAGCCACAAACATGAGTAAAATAAAAAAAGAGAAGTTTCTAACAGAAAAATGAAGATTTCTAACAAAAAAATACACCCAACACCAGAAAGGCATTTGAGTGGGCAGCTGTTAGAGGACAACTACACTGGGAATGATGTTAGCTGTTACTTTTATTCTAGGACCTTGTCATTAGTATTTAGGAGGAAAAGTCTGTCATTTGATTCTTTAAATTTGCAGATTTCTACCTGCACTTGTGTACTTTTTTCCAGGTAGGGAATCTGATTATGCAATTACACTGCCCCGACCCACGGGACAGTCGAACAGGTTCCCTGGGGGAGGGAGTGAGAGATGGGACAAACACACACACACACAATACGAGGTGCTGATCAAGTCGTCTTCTTCAGTCTACTTCCGTTTATTGAGGAAAAATGGCGAGTTACATACAGCTGGTGGGAACCAATTGGTTGCCTGAAATGCAAATGAGATAGAACAGCATGAACCAATCATTGATGTGGGTGGATCTCTCCCGTTGCCTAGAAACCCAACCACTTCCAGGGAGAACAGTTGGTCACATGATTTCTAAGAGAAGGTTTGCTCAGTGAGGAAGTGAAGCCTAATGGTTTCCAAGATGGTGGATAGCTCAAGATGGCGGATAGCTCAAGATGGCTTCCATGTGCAGTGCTCGCCACAAGAAACCTGTGTTTAGGTACTTGTTAGAGTTTTGGCCATGGGGAGCAATCTTGAAACCGTGGGTGACAAAATTTAAAATAGCCATTACACTGATCATGTAGTAGACAAAGTTAGTTGTTTTTATTGCAAATAGTGCTTAAAGATAGCAACCAGATTTATTTTTTTAAGAATTATTTTATTTAACTTTTTTAGTATTATTATTATTTTCCAGTTTGATCAGAGAAAGCAAGAGAGGGAAAGTGAGAAACAAGCCACCAGGTACGGGACTTGAACCATGGTTGGCCACGTGGGAGTCCAGTGCCTTTAACTACCACACCACTTGCTGGACCAACAACCAGATTTCTAACTGATGACATTATATCAGCACAACTAGCTTTAGAACATTTATCAGCAAACCCTTAATTTTATTAATCTTTTAAATTCTTTCTTAGATTCTCCCAACATAGCTCAAACCTTCACAACATGCTTTAGACTTTGTTTTTATTCCTTTTTCTCTCTTTTATTCTAAGATAGTCTAGCCATTCTACCCTAAAAAATGTTACCACACAAAATCCTTTCTATACTAAAACCTTTCCTTTTAACTTTTTACCAAAAATACATCTTCATTGCTATAGCCTCCTTTTTATGTCTCCCTTTTCTGTTTACTATGTTTTTTTTCCTTTTTTTAAGTTTACTCTTAGAAATAAGCTTAACCTCTGATTTAGACAAAAATTATTATCTTTAAAGAATATATTTTAACTGTCACTTTAAGAGTTACCTGAGGCTGGTCTGATAAGATTTCCAGATATTTAAGGGAAGCTGCTGAAGACTTGGGTCTGTCAGTCCTATCATCCTATAGATGCCATCATGGACTCAATAGTTCTGGGTGCCCTTCAGAATTTGGGGCATTCCCATTTCCAGTGACCAAGTCCTCCATCTTGGGAACAAGGTCTCAGTGGGGACAAGAGGATGCCAGTTATAGGCACTGTCATTTTCAGTGCTCAGATCAGTAGATAGATAGATCGATCGATAGATAGATAAACAAACTGTTTTGTTAAAGGTATGACAAAAGAGTGTGTGTGCATGTGTTTGTTTGTGTACATTTATGTAGAGGCCATGCACATATTTGTTTAGCTTTTTTTCCTGTGGGAGAAAAGGAAACACTGGAATCATGTACTTAAAAAGAAACTGCTTTATTGAGACAAAAATAGAAATGCTTGTTATTTGCCTGACTAAAACCTGATATTTTGAAAAATGTATATTTTTGGGACCAGCAGTTGGTGTAATGGCTATGTCGCTGGACTCCCATGTAGTCGACTGCGGTTTGCGTCCCAGACCCAGTGGCTTAAACTCACTCCGGGCTCGTGTGCGTGCGTGCCCAGGATCCCGAGAGGAGAATAGAGGAGAAGGGATTGTGGCATGGCCATCGCCCCTGGGGCATGACTTCTCGCTTTCTATCTCTCTGTCTCTCTCTCTCTGTCTGGTGAGCGCACGCATCCTATAGCAAAAACCTCTAAAAAAATGTATATTTTTAAAGTCAGCTTAATTAAAAACTAATATTTAGGCTATAATTTTTAAGGCTTCTGTTCTCTGTTGGACATATTTCTTCCATGGAACTTTTCAATTGACGAGTCCTTTTTCTTGAACCCTTGCAAACTAGAACCTCACTGGCTCTTTTGAGAAACTTAAGCCCTCCCAAACTGACTTCTTTAAATTTTTTATTTCGTTTGCTTCCCCTCTTGTCTAGAACTCTGCTCTTTTTTGCACTAAACTACCTGTTCTCTTTGTCCTTTGGGGTACCAAGGATTACTTTATACGAAAGAATACTAGACCTTTGGGTGGACTGTCACTAACAAGTCACTAACAAAAGTTGCAATTTTCAGGTAACTGACAGCAGTCACAATGAATAATTATTACTATAGATGGCAAATTTTAGTTTTCTACCTTGTTTCCTAAACAGTTAGGTAAAACCTCAGATGTCTGGGTGTATTGTACAGAAACCGGTAATAAATGGAAATTTGCTACAAGAAAAATCATTGGCTGAGTTAGTCAAGGAAATCTCTGTGCCCAAACAACTTACTACTTCTTTTGAGCAGACTTCTAAATCCCCTCCCAGGCCATTTGTATACTTCCTGCTAAAATCTTACAGTGAGTTCCTATGATTTTATGTTCTCTTGGCATTCATTTTTGAACTTTGTGTCTCATCTGACTCACCCCATATACTCTGTAGTGAAAATTTGCATTTTTAATCTGTCACTTTAAGATGTAAATTTTCTACCTTTTCACCTCTGGAACTGGATAGAAGACCTTAGCTCTGTGTGACAGATAAATGAAGCTTTTCCTTTTTACAGAGATATACTTTAAATCCAACTGTTCTTTTAAACTATTTAGCTATACCTATCACATGGCTGAAATTCTAAAATGAATGCTTTTCTGTTCAAGTAACTTGGTTAAAATTTTTGATAAGTAAAACTAGTTTTTTTTTTTTTTTGAGTTATCTATAAGGCACGTTTGCTTGCCAGAGAGAAACGGAGAGCAAGAGAGAGAAAGAGAGAGAGGGAAAGTGAGAACTCATCCCCCAGAGAGGATGGCCACACTACAATCCTTCTCCTCCATTCTCCACTCAGGATTTTGAGCATGCATGCTCACATGGTGGGTGAGATTTTCAAGCCACAAGGTCTAGGACTCAACCTTGATGTTGGCTATGTGGGATCCGGCTGCTTTAACATTCACCCTACTCCCATCGTCCCAAGTAAATCTAATTTTTAAATCATTGGTAAAATAAAATTGTCTTTAGAATTGTCAGCAGGCAAATCAAAAACCCAAATGGGCTCTCTCTCTCCTGGCCATCCTGGGTACAATATGGGTACTTGGTGTCAAGGACAACTGATGGCGACATGAAGGAAAATACATGTGTTCAGTGCTCCTGACCCTTTAGTTAAAATAAAATCACCTGACAAAGGGCTAGCTTGTTTTTTGCTTAAAAAAAGAAAAAGAAAAAGAAAAAGAAGCCACCATTCCAATTGAACTTAACTTCAAAGAATTTTTAGTAATTTAAGCCATCAGGTCCAGGGCGCAAACTGCATTTGACCATGTGGGAGTCCAACACCTTAACCACCAGTCCACATGCTGGCCCCTATTTATTTTTTTAATTGCTACAGGATGTATAAACTTGTAGGGGTGGAAAGTACCCCCAGTAGGGCATTGTCATACTCTGATCCTTTCTCCTCCATTTCTCCATCCTATCTGGATTTAAAGCACTCATTCACACATATTCTGGCTGTTTTCAAGCCACTAGGTTCATGATTCAGTTCACATTTGGTCATGTGGGATCTGGCTCCCTAAGCACAGTGCTTAACCAACCACTCAGCCTGTGCGGACCAGCAGTTGGCATAATGGCTATGTCGCTGGAGTCCCATGTAGTCGACTGCAGTTCGAGTCCTGGACGTGGTGACTTAAGCTCACACCAGGCACGTGTGCATGTGTTCCCAAGATCCTGAAAGGAGAATGGAGGGGAAGGGATTGTGGCGTGGCCATCCCCCCTGGGGGGATTTCTCACTTTCTTTCTCTCTGTCTTTCTGGTGAGTGCACACACCCTATTGCAAAATCCTCTCCAAAAAATAACCACTCAGCCTGTGTCATGTTAAGTAATAAATATTAATGTCAGAATCATTTCTAAGTACCAGAACATTAGTTATTAAATGTAAATTTAAGTATATATTCATTGGAATCCTGATTTTATATAGTTTTGAGAAGATATTACATATATATCTGTTAAAAAATTTATAGTAGCAAATATTTGTAGATATTATAAAATGATGTTAAATTTTAAAACTCTAATATATGGTAACTAAACCTAAAAATGAACAATTTTTTTAATCCAAAGTGTACAAAATTAGTAAAACATTTTCAGTAAGTAGAAAGTAGGAAAAGAGACATACAGATATATTTAACGTATACATATGTACACAGAAATCATATGAAATGTGGCTCAGAGAAGATCTGAATGATTGGAGGTTTTGTCCCTTACCGGGATAAGCTATGAAAAACTGATGGGAGAAAACACAAAGATACAAAGAGTGCTTTTTGGTTCAGGTGTCAGACCTGTATTGTCCTCTCTATGCCTTGAGGGCTAAGGAGTAGCCTGCCTACTGACTTTACTGATATAAATAGGTGTAAATTTCTTTCACAAAAGTTAGCAAGTTAAATCTTGTGTCTATTGTCCTTCTATATAGTTACCTCAGAAATCTGCCAAAGACAGTATATTTGGAGGCAGTATCTTTTGGTTCTCTACACAGATGACAGGCATCCAGTTGCCCTTGCCTGTGTGCGAATATCTTACTCAGCAGTCAGAGTTATTCAGGGGGATGGCCCTTTTAGCACAGGAAATAGTGCTCCAGGGACTTGAGTCAACTCAGTTTCCGAAAAGGCCAAGGGAGAGCAATAGGTTTGTTAAAAATGTGACTCAACATGATGTGTGCTTCTGGCAAATATACAGGGTAGTGGCAGTGACTTATGTATTTGCAATTTATACCCTGATTTCTTTTAGAAGGCTTTGAGGTAGTTTATAAAACCGAATATGGGATTAAAACAGAATATGGAGAGTTCTGTTACGAAGAATAAGAAGATATGCCACTTCCAAGTATCAAACAGGTTCTTACTGATTTAACCAGTGAGGTTTTTCCCTTGCCTTTTTTGTACCCTATAGCAAATTAGATCTGAAATGAAAATCTGCAGGCACTCTTTATTGTTGGTTAGAACACTGGTGGTCTCTGAGATTTTTGTGCCCTCCCCCCTCCTCTGCTCAGGAAGGTTACTCTCCTGCATTGTAGCTTCATCCCAAACAGGGTGTCCAGGGAATGTAGGTGTCCTCTGCTGAGTTACACAAAGCAGCCCTTAACTGTTTTGTGGCAGCAAGTACAAATGGGTGTGATGTGCATGCTTCACAATGAATCATTAATTACCTATGTGATATATCTCTCCCTAGGAAATAGGTATGATAGCACAGTGCCCTCAGGAAAGCATGTCTGATAAATTCTGTAGACTGTTAGCTGGAATTGTCCATGTTTTTCTTTCTAAATGCTTTAGTTTATCTTGTCAACTAAAAGCATAGCCCAAATACCTTTGCCAACATCCATGAAGTTCTAAGACCAAGCTCTGCTTTTAAAGGTCTTGAAAAGTGATTTGCATTGTTATAAGTCTTTTTTCTCCCAGAGTGAAGAGTTAAAGTTTCCACAGTTCTGGCTTTAATGATTTTCTTCAGACCACTAGCCATCTGCTGTGGTACAGAGACATTTCCTACAGGGATACATGCCTTAGCAAATTTTTGTCATCACCGTCGTATCAACTCAGCATTTTCTTGTCATCTTTCAGTTCTGATGAACTGCTTCTCAATTGACAGCTGTCACCAACATGCTTAGGTAGCAATTTAAAGGTTAGCCTAATTGACCAAGGTTAAATTTTCTACTTGCTCACTAAATAGTAAGAAACTGGGAGTGGAGTATAGTTAGAATCTAATGCCTTGTTATGTATGTATAAATGAATAACGGGACACTGTAGTTTCTATGCATCCCATTAGTAATTTTTCACACAGAAAACTAGATGTGGTATTTTATTTTTGGGTGCATCAAAGATTGAATTCATAGGACTTCTCCATAGTTCACTCTATTATACATTATTGATAAAGGTGCCAACATATAGGCTTTGCCGTATTTTGTTAGCACATGATAGCTAATCTCATTTTAGTTAAACCTTGAATGTCCAAGAAGGTACTATGACAATATTACTGCTTGAAATAATTTTGTTTTACTCTTTATTATGCTTTTAGTAGAATCTTTTTATAAAATATAAAGACATACACTCCACACACACTAAAATGCTTTTTGAAACACTTTGAAAATGGTCTAACAAATTTACTGATTAAAGAAAGCTACTCTTTCTCCTCAGTTGTATATGTAGTATTCTTTTTTAAAAGAATTATTTATTTAATTGTATTTATCATCATTTTATAGTCTTAAATTTGCTACAAGGCACATTTGCTCATGAGAGAAAGTGAGAAAACATGTCTCCAGGCCTAAGACTCCAACCGTGGTCAGCCATGTGGGATCCCAGCAACCCAACTACCATGCCACCTGCTGGCCTGTGAAGTTTATTTTTAAAGTTTATTTCATGAGTGAGAGAAAGAGAGAGAACATATCTAACAGGGTCTTGATATCATGATCCATCCCCAACTTCAACCAGCCTGGATCTTGAGCTTACTGAGTGTGTTCTGGGAGTTCTCCAGACATGTACTGAAAACCTTCCCATGTGGGTCAGCCCCACAGAGCATTGTGTTTTACTGCTGTGTCACAATCTGACTTCTATAGATCCAAATTTCCACTGTGTATAGACTGATAATAAGGCAGTTTCTGAGACTATTTGTACAACACCTAAGATAATAAAGAAGCTTATCCAGAGCTGTTCACGAAAGTTTTCATAAAGAGAATTATATTTCTTTCATTTTATTACTTTATTATTATTCTTTTTCCATTTGGCTGGAGAGGCAAGTGGGTACTTCAGCTCAGCCTTGGTGACACAACGAGCAATTGGTGAACAAATTGTATGTACCATCTCCAAGAAAAGTCTGGGTACTTTTTTTGGAAATGCAGTGTATAGGAAAGATAAATGTAATTGGGACTGGTCCCCTAGCCTAGTCATAAGACAGCCAGATCCCACATGGTTGTCTGTGGTCCCCAGCAACTTGAAAGACATGTTGGTTGTGGCCAGCCTGTGGTGTGGCAGTTAAAGTGGCTGGATTCCACACGAGTGACTGTACAGCTCAAGTACTTGATCTAGCTGCTTGAGAAACACACCAGGCACATGTGCTTGTGTGTTCAAAATTACAAAAGGAGGTAGAAATGGAGAAGGAATTGGGGCATAACTATTCCTCATGGAGGGGAGGGTACTTCCTCATTCCACTATCCCCTCCATCTGTCTCTGGCTTGTACATATGCCCTCTGGCAAAAAATTTTTTAAAAGAAAGAGAGAAAAATGCATTGGGCACATGTGCATGTATATCCCAGATTCTAACAGGATGGAGAAATGGAGAAAAGATTGTGATGTGACCATGCCCTTTTGGGAGGTGTATTTTCCCTCCTCCTCTTTTTCTCTTTGTTGGTATGCACTCTCTGGCAATAATAAATAAATAAATAATAAAAGAAAGAAAAGAAATATCTTTGCTTTTTCACTCATTCTTTTATATAGGCATACCACGCTGAACATCTTGAATCCTGGTGGTGAATAAGGTGGTGAATTTGGCCATTCTTATTGTACTTTGGGTATTGAATACTTGAACATCATTATAATTTCTCCTGCAATGGACCATCTTTCTTATAAATCTGCACTTACAGTCCCGAAGAGGACTGAGTGAGTGAATGTGAATGGCCCAACCTATGTTTATAACTGACCAACTCAAAATACATGGTTTATACCTGCTACTGTGAATAAACGACTATGTGAAAGGGTAATAAATTGTATTATTGGCAAGGTTAATTCTTATCAAACATGTACTCAGTCTTTACATATGTGGCATCTTCTACTCCCTTGGACTATATCTTCTCATAGAATAGGTATCATGCCATTCTTCTTTCTCTCTCTTTTTTTTTTTTTTAATTTTGCCATAGGGAACTCATTGAAAAGAGACAGAGAGAAAGACAGAAAATGAGAATACGTCCCCAGGGGAGTTGCCCATACTATAAGCCCTTCTCCATTCTCCTCTCAGGATTTTAGATATGCATATACACATGCCTGGTGTGTTTTTCAAGATGCCAGTCAGGATTCAAACTGTGTAGTGAGCCATGTGAGATCCAACATTTTAACCACCACTCCTCTGGCTGGCCTGCCATTCTGTACACTTCCGTCGTGTCTCTGTTTAATATTTGAATTATTTTAAGTTTAGTGAGGAAAACATGGATGGATGACCATATTTCCCCATCACAGTACTATTCTCTGTGTTAATATTCTCTCTCTATTCTGGATTTCAAATGTAATTCCAGAAATTATTATTTTTTTTTTTGGAGACGTTTTTGCTATAGGGTGCATGTGTTCACCAAACAGAGAGAGACAGAGAGACAGGAAGCGAGAAATCACCCCCCGGGGGGATGGTCACGCCACAATCCCTTCTCCTCCATTCTCCTCTCGGGATCTCGGGCACACACGCACACATGCACCCGATGTGAATTTTAAGCCACCGGGTCCAGGATGCGAACCGCGGTCGACTACGTGGGAGTCCAGAGACATAGCCATTACGCTAACTGCTGGCCCCCCTGAAATTATGTTAAACCATATCTATAACTATTTTTTGAATCACTTCGGGACAGTTATTTAAACTTACCATGTCATGATACCATTTCTCTCTCTCTCATTCTTTTTACATTGCTTTCATTTTGTTATTTATAATATTAAATTCCACTGCCATACTTTTCTGTTTTGATGTGTCTTCTTTTTGCCTTTGAAGAAAATATAAGTGTTTCTTAATTTTCCCTGTTTTGGCTTATGGTTTAGGTAGTTTATTTACCACTCTTTGCTTTCTGTAAAGAAGTTCAAATCACTTTGGCTCTTGAGTATCATATGTTCTGTCTCTTGATCACAATTATTCTGTGCTAGGCAGTTGAGTATTGTTGCCCGGTGATAGATGAGCCCTGTTGAACTTTATCTCCTGTGTCACCAAAATCTATGTAATTTTCTGGAAAAATAGTGCCAATGTGTATCTCTTTATTCATAATAGGAAGTTTTGATGACTTCTCTCTATATAAGAACTCATCAGCAAACACTGTAAAAATCTGGAATCAGGCCCAGCCTCTGTGGTGCAGCCAGTAGTGTACCAGACTGCAGAGCTGAAATTCACTTGCTGACAGTGGTTCAAATCCTTGGCCTGAGTGAGTCTTTGGCCAGCTAGACTTGGGAGAGTGGGAGGGAAACCACACTGGGAGCATGTATACTTTATCGCAAATGGGGAAAAAAAATCTGGAGTCATTATCATTTTGTTTGTCTTTTAAATCTGTTGATGATAATGTGTATAGTAATATTTTTCACTGGACTAATCTAAATATATTCATGCTGGGAAAATTCATTTTGTATGCTGTAAAGTACAGAGATTAAATGTAAAAACACAAGAAAATAAAATTTTTAAAAAGTCGTAGGTAAGTATTACTATTTTGCATCATTATCAAGATAGTCTTTCTCATTTGTCTCATGCAAATATGGGAAGAGGGAGTACTCAAAAACTTCATGGAAAGTGTATATTTTAGAAAAAAACCCTATGCATATATTTCAATTTATTTGCACCAAAATAAACTACTTCAATTTCACTTTTCCACTACCTTTTTGAAGTCCCCTGGCAAACTCAATAACATTTCACAAATTTCTTACTTCCCTCTCTTGAGGTGGGGCCTACAGGGTGTGTTTTTAACAATGGTAACCTTCTTTGTGAAGCAAGTGTATATTTTAGAAAAAAACCCTATGCATATATTTCAATTTATTTGCACCAAAATAAACTACTTCAATTTCACTTTTCCACTACCTTTTTGAAGTCCCCTGGCAAACTCAATAACATTTCACAAATTTCTTACTTCCCTCTCTTGAGGTGGGGCCTACAGGGTGTGTTTTTAACAATGGTAACCTTCTTTGTGAAGCAAAATGAAGGAATTCAAAATGACATTGAAACAGTCTGTGTTCATGTTTTTTTCTTTTCCTTTATAAGGCATCTGAGAGTAAAAGTATCAATAACGTGCTAATCTCCAATACAAATCATGAGATACAGTGAATCTTATAAAAGAATACAAGGTGACTTGAGGATTATAAAAATATAACAGGTATTCAAAATTCTCCAAAAGCACTAAAATATCAATGGCCCAAGAGAGTAGGAAGACCTTTAAAGCATATTGCAAATTATCATTCAAAAAGGCATATGTATTATTTGATACCTTCTTTGGTATCGAATAATACATAGAGAGACCTATGTTGCAAAATTATATTTAAAGGTCAACAGCTGTTTTATTCCAGTTGTAACCTCTTCTTGAAGATGTTTAAACACATTTTTAAATAGAAATTGTGTTTTCTGTGGAGATGCCAGCCTATCTGTATAGAACGTGTAGGGTCTATTAGAGAAGAGATACATTCATAGGAATATTTGGTTTTGTTAGCCCTTGTGAAGCCCAGTGAAAAGACTCTGAGGTGACTGAATACAGGAGAATTGTCCTAAAATTGCTTACCAGTAGGGGGCATTAGGACTGAACTTTCTCATGCTGATTTGAGGAAATGATGTTACTAAGGAGCAACAAGTAGTAAGAAAGTTTAATACTTCTTTTCCCTAAGACCTTAATCATTTTTTCTCTAGACATACTACTTTTGGCTTAAATGATAAATGATTCAATGTTTTATACATTTAAGTATTAACTAGCCTGGGCAAAAGAAGATTTCATGTCATACATGCCTAAGAGTCAGTGATCAGAGGACAAACAAGATTTGTCAAAGGGATATTCACAGGAGAGGTCCATATGGTGGCCAGAAGGGCAAGTCTTAGAATCAGTCCCTAACGGGAAATTAAGATGATAACCAAAACACAGATTGGATGACAGAAAACCCATTAAAAGACTGGGCAGTCAGAAGTCTGCCTTCAAGCATGTAAGAGATGAGGATTCTTTAGAGGATCAATGATGATAACAAATTAGGTCCAAACTGTTCATACTGAGCTCACATTAAAAAATGTAAGGGCATGGGCCAGCAGTTGGAGCAATGGCTATGTCACTGGAATCCCATGTAGTTGACTGTGGTTCGAGTCCTGGACCTGGAGGCTTAAACTCATGCCCGGTGTGTGTGAATGAGTGCCCAAGATCCCAAGAGGAGAATGGAGGAGAAGGGATTGTGGAGTGGCCATCCCCCTGGGGGGTGATTTCTCGCTTTCTGTCTCTCTGCCTCTCTCTGTCTTTCTGGTGAGTGCACACGTCCTATAGCAAAAACCTCTCAAAAAAAAGATATATATATAAGGGCAAGGCTATACCTACGAGGAACTTAAAAACTAAGTGCTTCAGTTGGAATTTCATAGGTTTTGCCTTCCCTTTGCTGTACTGTTTAAGCCAACATTTATTTATGGTTATTATTTTTTAATTTTCTAGAGGGCATGTGCACTGGCCAGAGAGTAAGAAAGAACTCCCTATGATATATGGTCACACTACAATCCCTCCTCCTCCATTTCTCCTTTTGGGATATTTATTTTTGGAGGGGCATGCGTGCACATCCACATGCACACTCACCCAGTATGTTTAACAAGCCACAGGGCCACAGACTTGAACTGCATAGGCAGCCATGTGGG